>NC_056736.1:711327688-711352688 GCF_019279795.1 Protopterus annectens | reverse complement strand
ACTTGGACTCTCCTTTTTGAGCTTCAGTCACTGAGCATACTGACTTCTGTGAATGAGAGGGGTCCCCAAAGTCACCACCTGATGTCTCATTTGAAGACATTCTTGAGATCCTTAAGCACAAGGGTGGCAGGTCTTCCCAAAACCCTTCCCCAGAGAAATTGGTATTTCTGGAGGCTTTTGGAGCTGGCCTGTCTACCTCCTGGGTTACTCCACCTGCTGATGAACTCATTGATTTCGTCTCTAGGTGGGTGTGGAAGGAACCTGATACTGTAGAGCCAGACCAGATTCTGGCTCCACCAGTAGGAAAGGAAGTTTGGGGTAAAGGGGTGCCAGTAGATGCCATGGTCGTGGCAGCAGCTACAAAAAAGGAATTGTAGAACAGAGTTCCACTCTCCATCCTAACAGAGGGTCTAAGGCGATTAACAGATTTGGGAAACTTATGTTTCAACTTTAGCACTCATGCTGAACTATTTAGTACATTTTATGAGACTTGAAAGATTGTATTAAGGAACTATCAAAATCTTTCTGGAACCAAAACTGCTGAGACTCCATCTTCAGTAGTCTCAGTTGGCTACCCTACAATCTGTATCTAATTCGTCCATGAGACTTGTCTTGCACAATGCAGAAGATGCCTCAAGGGGTGTGGGTTCAGCTATTTCCATCAAGAGGCATGCCTTGATGCACCTGTGATTTTGCAGAGCTTGTAAAGTCCTCCATCAATGCTTCTTTTGATGGCACCTTTCCAGGAATTGGTGAGTAGGTGCTTTCCAGGACGCACGTGGAGATGGTTCCCCCAGAGGCAGAGAGGGTAGCTATAATGGAAGGCAATGCCCCGATGGCAGAGGTCTGAGAAACCAGGGGTCTAGTTTCCTTTTCTACAGACCCTTTCAGTACTTTTGAAAGGCCCAATTGCCCACCTCTGGAGGCAGTCTGGGGTCAATTATTTATATACCAGAGAGCTTGCCCAGATATATTAAAACATTTTGGGTGCAGAGAATCATTTCCAAAGGTTATACAATTCCCTTTTCCCTACCTCCTCCATTGATAAGAAAATTTCCCAATGTTCCACTCGGAGGAAAGCAGCAGCTCTAGAAATCCAAAAGCTGCTAGAGAGTTATCCAAGAAGTCCCACCAGACTAGATAGAATCCGGAACTTACGCAAGATGCTTTAGTGCCAAAGAAAACTGGAGACCAATTTTGGATCTCCGTGTATTGAATAAGTCAGTTCAGCACACTGTTACAGATGGTCATGGTTCAGTCCATTCTGCCCTGTCTGAGCAAGGATGACTGGATGTGCTTGATGGACCTTCAGGATCCGTACCATCACATAAAGATGAACAGATGATCCCGAAGGTACTTAACGCTTCTGGCTGGGAGACTGTCACTATCAGTTCAGAGCACTGCCCTTTGGCAACACCACAGCCCCTGGGGTGTTTAAGTGCAAGGCAATGGTAGCAGCTAACTTGAGACTGCAAGGATTCCAGGTGTTTCCATATTTAGACTACTAGCTCATTACCACCCTGACCAGGCATTGACTGATAGAAGCATGAGATCAGGTTCTACAGACTTGTTTACATCTCTGAATAACCATAAATTACAAGTCTCACGTACAGCCAACCCAGACATTAGAATTCAACACAGTATCTATGGTAGCTTTTCTGCCACTATCAAGAGTGCAAATGATAAGGATGCAAGTAAGGAAATAATTTGCAATACCAGAATTTCAGCCCAAGTGATTGCTAGCCTTTGAGTCAATGTCAGTGGCAATAATTTTCTCAACCCTTGTCAGTGAAGATGAGAATAACTCAAGTATGCGAAAGTTACCTTTGCTGGTGGATGCAATTGCAACCGGTATTACAAGGCAGTCCTTTCATCCTCCCTCACCCCAAGGCCGTAGTGACCATGGATGCTTCCTAGATTGGGTGGGCATTTCCTGTGGAAAAAGGTCCAAGACACTTGGTCCCCCGAAGAGGCCAACTTGCATAATTATGTTCTGGAGATGAGAGCGGTACTTTTGGCATTGCAGGCTGTCCAAGACTCTACAGTTGGATCCAGACAAACAATGTGGCAGTAATTTGATACAGCAGCAAATAAGGGGGAAACAGATCTTCTCCCATGTGTCGGAAAGCCCTCTTGAGTGTGGCAGTAGTTGATATCTTCCAACTGCTATTAGCAATGCATATTCTGGAGAAGTCCACTGTGATCACAGACAAACTGATCTCGCAACTACAAAATGACAGATGATTTTCAGTCAGTGGGGCCAGCTTTGCTGCTGTCTTTTTGCCTCTCCCCTAAACAAGTGTAGCAGCTTTTTTTCCCTTATCTGCCACCAGGGGCATCACCAAGGAATGCTCTACTACATGCTTGGCCCCCAGACTTCTGTATGCTTATCCTCTGACTACTGTAATCCCCAAATTTTTGGCAAAGCCTGGTTGAAGAGCAGTCCTCCTCGTTGCACCTTACTGTCCCTAATAGATTTGGTTCCCTTCCCTTGGTGTCACCTACAGTATTCGCCTTGGTTTCTGGATCCAACTCTAGACTTGTCGCACCCATCAGGCATGGTTCACCCACATATCTTAAACCTCTAACAGCGTGGTTTCTCCAATTCCCTTAATAGCCAGACAAGCACTGCTCTCCTCCCCTTTGTGATCCATACTTTTATCTTCCCATAAACAATCTACTAGGAAACTCTACAGAAGTAAATGGAAAATATTTTCAAATTGAACCCTTCTCCTCCCCAGTTCATTCAGTTCTGGAATTTTTGGCGGGTCTGATGGAGGTGCTAGTTCATCAGCGAAGTCCAACTTGCAGCAATTTCATGTTAGATTTCAAAACTTTTGACTGGCTTCTTCTACGCTGTGCAAAGACGCCTTGAGAGATGCTCTTACTAAGAACCCTCTTATAATGACCCCGACTCCATGGGATTTAAATTGGATACTGCAAGCCTTAATTTATTATCCCTCTGAACAGGCAGCTAAATTCCTGACCTGGAAAATCTTTCTTGTAATTACATTTGCTAGAAGCATTTCAAAACTTCAAGCTTTATCTTCTAAGCCTCCATATTTGATTTTTTTTTCATAAAGATAGGGTCACATTATGCAATGCTTCCTTTCTTCCTAAGGTGGTGTCAGAATCCAGCATCAACCAGTCCATTAACTTGCCAGTATTCTTTACAAAATTTGAAAATAAAGGAGCTCATATGTTGCATTTGTTGGCTGTCCATAGACAGTTATGTTTCTACCTATACAGAACAAAAGAAATTAGAAAGATCAGCTGTTTCACCCAATTTATTATGTGCAAAGGAGATAATCCGTTACAAAAGTAAGTCTACATGGTTGGATTTTGTTTTAGACAAAATGCAATCTATCTTTAACAAAACCTTTAAAAGCTCATTCAACCTAATCTATGTAAACTTCCTCTGTGTTTCAGTCTAGACCAGCTCTATTTTGTAATGAGTGATAAAGGTATGAGAGTTTGACCAAGTTGCAACCATACATATATCACCCATAGAAGCTCTAGAGATAGAAGAGCAGCCTTTAACTGAACCATACTCAGGAATATCCTTCCTTAAAGTCTACCCAGGATTTTGGGTAGGTGGTCCCATTAGTTGAGGAATAAATTAAAGTTGACATCAGATAAAGAAGTTATGTACTCGCCATAATCTTCAATCTGTGTTGTCCAGATGTTCATCGTGTTACCCTGCTGCAGTCATCACACTTGGGGTTATTCTGTCGTCAGGCGGTCCCGCAGTCGGCCGGAATTCCAAAGTCTTGGTCCGGCGTCTGTTGCTGTCGCTTCTTCCCTGACGTCAGTGCGCCAGGGGTATATATAATGCATCCGACACCGTTTTCTCCAGTCTTTCTTGCCGCTTGGTGCCCGAAGCAGAAGCAGTTTGCAAGTGCCGGTCGGCCGACTCCTGAGATTTTCGAACTCTAATTTCAGACCGAAGTCTTTAATAAAGCCAAGTACCCCGTTAGGGAAACATTTCTTGCCTCAGACCAATGTCAGAAAAAATTAACAATTGTATTTCTTGTGGGAAGCAAATACCTCATAAGGATTTTCATTCTTACTGCATACCTTGCCTAGGCCCAGACCACGACATCACAAGTTGTCGTTTTTGTGCTAGGTTTAATAAGCGTACCATAAAAAGACGCTTTGATTTCGCACGACACTACTTCGGTAGAAAATTTAACTACACTATGCCGTCGGATCAACAGACTATCGGTGTACACAAAAAACGCAAGGATAAGGACAGGCAGCCTAGACCCAAGCCAGACTCCGAGGCCTCGGCTGGTCCGGTCTCGGGTTCACCGGTCTTCAGTGAGGCTCCGACGCAACCCCCTGACTACCGCAGGTCTGGAACCCGAGACCGCTTTGGAACTTTTGGTGGAAAGTACCAGGCCGATGCAGCCATTTTGTTCAGCCCCTTCCGACGACACTGCTAAAAAAGATGTCTGTGCTGCAGAAACACCTTTGGTTTCTGAAGGCGTTTTCAGACCGACGCTCACCATTAAAACATATCCTAAGACGAAGACTCCTATTAAAACCTAAAAAGACTGCACTTCAGTCCCCTGTTCAAGGCCCCATGCCTAAGAAACAGATGCTCAAAATGGCTGAAGATTTGATCTCTTTAATCAGGGGTTCCCAACCCCCTCCTGACAAAAGGCCTAGACAAGAGGAAGATTATGCATCCTCTGAACAAGTGCCCATTTCCTCAGAGGACCAAGATTACTCCTTCTCCCCTTATGAAGATTCTGATGCTGAGGATTCCATTCCCTCAGCTTCTCCTCCTGAAGACTACTCCTTTGGGGAAACTTTACACACTATGAGGGAACATTTTCACTGGGAAGGTCAGGACTACTCTGACTCAAAGAAAAGGCTCAGTTTCTTTTACTCCCCCCAGCACAGACCACTTGCCATCCCCCCAGTTTTAGACATTGTGGATGATGTTTACTTAGAATCCAGTTTGAACCCAGACTCTCTGCCTCCTGCTCCGGCCAAACCTGACAGATACTATAGAGTGCCTGATTCCCACAAATTTCTTTATAAAAGCTCTGTTGCTGATCCAGAGGCTATCTCCCAGGGTCCCAAAGGGGCTAAGGCTTCTATGGCAAAAAATCCTGTACCCTCTGAAGGGGACTCCAGAGCACTAGACAGGTGGGGGAAAAAGGTTTACACTTCAGCCACTCTAGCTATGAGGGCACTAAATTGCCAATTTCACATGCTAAAGTATCAGCAATTTCTTATCTCTCAGTTAAAACAAAGAATGAGCACACTCCCTCAACAGTCTGAAAGAAACGCAGGATCTGTTGCATGCAACTGAACAGGTGGGCAAACATACTTTTACAATGTGGGTTTGATTCTTTGGTGGCTTCCTGCAGAGCAGCTATCACTGGGTCTGTTATACGTAGGCATGCTTGGTTAAAGGAACAAACTCTGCCTGATCATGTTAAAGCAAAGCTTCTAGATGCTCCCTTACAGCAGGATGTTCTTTTTGGAGTTAAAGCAGAAAAAGTCTTAAAGAAAATGGAGGATAAGGCAAAATCTGTGCAGACAGTCAAAGATTTCCTACAGGTACAGCCCCCTCGCTTCAGCAGAAATTGGCCAACAAAAAATTGGTCCTTTCCAGCTACTGACAGACCACAGAGGGGTAAATACAGACGTCCAGGAGGCAGAGGACAACCACAAGCCCAGTACAAACCTCGCCAATGGGGCACTGCAACACAGAAGGGAGGAGAAGACAGGTCCCAAACTACCAGAAGGCAAACTCAATGACTTGCACCTCATCTGGCCAAGCAACACTCCCTTGGCAGCCCCCTTGGGAGGAAAACTCGCACTTTTTTCAGACAACTGGCACATTGTCACAAAGGACAAATGGGTCCTAGACATAATTTCACGAGGATACAGATTCCATTTTCACACCTTGCCAATGAAAAGTGGAATGCCAAACCTGCCACAAAATCAATGGGCAGAGGCCCAAAAACAAATTACAGCTCTCATGGACATGAGAGCCATTCAACTGGTACCTACTCGAGAGCAAGGCCAAGGATTTTACTCAAGACTCTTTCTAGTTCCCAGAAAGGACAATGTCTGGAGACCAATTCTGGACATTTCAATTCTAAACACCTTCTTACAAGTACCCAAATTCAAGATGCTAACTCTACAGCAGCTTCTTCCCATGTTGGGCAAGGAAGCATGGCTAATAACGTTGGACCTCAAGGAGGCATACCTGCATGTCCCTATCAGACAAAGTTGCAGAAGATACCTCCGTTTCATTGCAGGTTCAACCCATTACCAATTCTCTGCACTGCCCTTTGGCTTGTCTACTGCGCCCAGGGTCTTCACAAAATGCCTGGCACCAGTAATTGCATACTGCAGACAAAGAGGAATTCAAATATACCCATACCTGGACAACTGCCTCATCCAAGCAGAAAGCAAGGACATCCTCTTACAACATCTGGCTTTTGTAAAACATCTTCTAAGTTGCCTGGGGTACACAGTAAACAAAAAGAAATCAATACTAGTACCCTCACAAAATATGACATTCCTGGGTGCCAGCTTGAATACAACGGCCCAGAAGGCTTATCTGACACCAGACAAACTACAACTGACTCAATATTTCAAAACAATGGCAACAAAGACCCAACTACCTGCAAGAAAAATTCTGCAGGCCTTGGGCTTCATGGCATCTTGCATACTACTAATACCATTTGCAAAGCTGCATATGAGGAAATTACAGTGGTACCTAAAAAGCGTATGGTCTCAACACGGCCACAGCTTGGACACAATGATATCTCTCATTCCCTGCCTACAACAGGAGTTTCTATGGTGGTCACAGGCATGTCACCTCAACAAGGGTCAGCCTTTCACCTTGCCCCCAGCCAGGCAAACTATGACAACAGATGCATCGGACTACGCCTGGGGGTCACACATGGCAGGACAGTGCGTTCAAGGCGTATGAACTGCAGATCAAAGGAATCTGCACATCAATCAAAGAGATGCTAGCTGTACAGAATGCTCTGACAGCCTTCAAGAATCTATTACATCCAGGACAACTTACAATAAGGACGGACAACACCACAGTAATGTGGTACATAAACAACGGGGTACACACTCCTACCCTCTATGCAGGCAAGCAATGACCTTGTGGAACACAGCTCTGGCTTACCAAGTTCAGTTACAAGCTCAATTCCTGCCAGGAAAGAAGAACACATTGGCAGACGACCTCAGCAGAAACCTCATGGATCCCCACGAGTGGAAACTGGATCCACAAGTATTTGCAATGATAACTCAAAAATGGGGCCTTCCAGACATAGACCTGTTTGCCAGCCCTCAAAACTATCAACTAACAAAATTTTGTACAAGGACACTTCACCATCAAGCTTGGAAAGTGGACGCACTCTCATTCAGTTGGAAAAACCTGACAGTATATGCCTTCCCTCCGTTGCCGCTCCTCACAAAGGTGCTTCTGAAAGTCAGAAAGGAGAGACCACGGCTGATACTCATAGCCTCAGACTGGCCACGCCAGCACTGGTACCCACTATTGAGGAATATGGCCCAGGGCCCACCTTGGATTTTACCACATTACCCATTTGCTCTCACAGCAAAACAATCAGATTCTTCACAGCCAGCTCAAAACCTTAAATCTGGCTGCATGGCAAATCACCTAAGCATCCAGCCAGCTCCTCTTTCCCAAGCAGTTATGGATGTTATTCAGGAAGCTAGGAGGCCCAGCACCAGGAAGGCCTATTCAGACAAATGGAAAAGGTTTTGTGCCTGGAACCAAGCTAAAGGCCAAAACACAATTCAGCCTCACATGCCTCATATTCTACAGTATTTAACTGAGATGCTGCACAAAGGACTTTCTTTTTCTTCCATTAAAATCCATGCATCAGCTGTTTCAGCCCACTACAACACAGATCCACCCTTATTTTCGCATCCACTTCTAAGGCAGTTCCTCAGAGGGGAAAACAACATTAGGCTCCCCAGGAGAGCACCTACACCAACATGGGACCTCAATTTTGTTCTGGAAAAACCTACACTACCTCCCTTTGAACCAGCTTTCTCTGCAGATCTACAGTTCCTATCGTAGAAGACTGCCCTGCTGCTAGCAATAACTTCAGCTAGAAGAGTCTCAGAGCTGCAGGCACTAATGGCAGTGGAACCTTTCCTCATTTTCCATCAAGACAGAGTTTCTCTATGAACTAATCCTTCCTTCATGCCTAAGGTGGTTTCCAGTGTGGCTTTAAATCAAACCATCCACTTACCCACCTTCTTCCCAAATCCACAGAACAAAGGAGAAAGACTCCTGCATTCCTTGGACATTCACAGGCAACTTCGTTACTACTTGGATAAAACTAAGGCTTTCAGAAAATCTGACCAGCTCTTTGTATCCTATGCTACAGCTTCACAAGGGAAGGCTATATCAAAACAAACCATTTCCAAATGTATAGGACATTGCATTCATTTTTGCTATACCCATCATGGAAAACCAGTTCCTGCTACCATTAGGCCCCACTCTACCAGGGCAACAGCTACATCTACAGCCTTCCGCAGGGGGGTTCCAACCAAGGAGATTTTGGAAGCTGTAACTTGGAGTTCAGTACACACCTTTACCCAACACCATCACTTTCCACTTTACTCTAAGACTAAAGCTGGCTTCGCCACTGCAGTTCTGCAGGGCCTTCTAGCCCTCTCCTCCACCCATCCTTAGCTTTGGGATTCTACCTAAGTGTGATGACTGCAGCAGGGTAACACGATGAACATAGTACAGTTTTGTACCTACCATAAATGTAGATGTTAGAGTGTACACCCTGCTGCAGTCCAGGTTACCCTCCCTCCATCCCCTCTGATCTAACTTGCTAAATCTCTACAATACCTTCCTGATGTATTTGCTTATAGCTGGAGGGATTTTGTGTTTGTGCAAAATTTACTTAATTTGGTACTAATTACTGACCACCTTTTTGGGGGCACCTGACATTTGGGGCAAGAAAAACTGAAGAAAATGGTGTCGGATGCATTATATATACCCCTGGCGCAGTGATGTCAGGGAAGAAGCGACAGCAACTGACGCCGGACCAAGACTTTGGAATTCCGGATGACTGCGGGACCGCCTGATGACAGGATAACCCCAAGTGTGATGACTGCAGCAGGGTGTACACTCTAACATCTACATTTATGGTAGGTACAAAACTGTACTTTTCATTCTTCCTCAACTCTACACCTTTTCAATGAATGACATCTGTAGGAATGAGAGCCTTCAAGGACAGGACTATCCATTGTGTTGTGCTCCAAATATGGCATATTATAATAGTCTTCCTGTGAAGCAGCAAACAAGATCTGAGAGATGTTAGGGCTTGGTGCATTATGGGTAGGGAAGGAGCCTGCGAGTTTTGTGGAGGCCATGAGCTAGTGTAATGCTAAAGTCGAATCAGAGGATCAGATCCAAACCTGGACAACACAGATGGAACATTTATGGTTTGACCATAACTTCTTTTTAGCAAGTAAAGTTGTTTGTATTACTATAGGCTGAGCAGCGTTTATTTACTGATTACATGTTATGTGATCTAGCCTTCTGTTGATATTGTTGGTGTAAACAGATTTGTGCTGCATTTTTGTGTTGACCTTTGCTACAGAAATATCTACCCACACTACATTCACTTTATTAGCCAGTAAAACCACATGTACTGCATTCTTTCAAGTAAAATCAAAACCGTTTCTTGTAAAGTACGTAACACTTATGGTTGCCTAATTGTATCTCTGCAGGAAAGGAAGCTTGTGTTATACATTGAATGGATTAGTGCTAGAATGAAAAGTTTTGGAACATTCTGAGCATCTATGAAAGTGACGAAAAGTGTTGTAATCATGAAGATGAAATAACGAGGACAATGATGAGAATGAAGGTAAAATGAAGAGGCAGCGATGTTGCCAATGAAAATAATAAAGATGATTTTGTTGAACCTCCATTGAAGATGAAGCCATGTTGATGACTGATATTAACAAAGGTGCAGTGACACTACAGGTGATGTGATAAATATGATCATGACAACAATGAAGATCCAATGAAAATGGTGCTGACCATAAATGAGAGATGCTGATTTAAGGTGTGATGAAGATGACCTAGCAATATGCATCCTAGGTAAAGATAATGGGTGATGAGAATGCATTACAAATAATGGGCAAAGATGAAGATAATGGATATTTATTATTTACATCAACACTTCATCTTCATTACTGTCATATCTTCAAATCACTTGGAAATTAATGAATATAAATATACAATAAGGTGATGAATGTGTAATCACTATGAAGATATGTAGATGACATGGAAATGAAAATGTGATGACACTGAAGATGGTGACAGTAATGCTGTGTTGCAGGTAATGTAGTGCTGTGATCAAGAGCTAATGGAATTCATAAAGATGCATCAGCTTAATGGCAGTCCTCTTCACTCCATCGCATCCAAATTGCCTCTTCATTAGTAATATCTGTGTAATTGTTACATCTTCACTATCTTCATTGCCATGTTCAGCTTAGTCTTCATAATCTCTGCAGCTTAATCATAAACACATTTTTGTCACTGTTATTGCACATTTAGGGTCATCATTGCATATGTGTTTTAATTGTAGCTTCCCCTGCAAAGTTTTCATGTTTTCTTCAGTATCATTAACATCATCTTCATTTATATTCTCATCATCACAGCATAATCATCACTGGCCTCATTCCATCTTTATTTAACATTTGTTTACCAGGAATGTCTGACTAGACACAGGTCAACTTTCAGCAGAGGCCCAGGGAGAAAAGCTCCAATATTAAAAAAAAAACAAGCATTATACCACAGAAAGAAATAGAGTACAGTTCATCAATAAAACTATATGTTGCAGAGCATGAATAACCAAAAAGATGACACATTAGTAATTTTAACAAAAGTTGTACATCAGAGTATATGGAATTATACAAACTAGACTAGAATATATTTCAAAGTACAGTATAATCTTTGTGAGGGAGATTTTAAATGATTTGAGTATCTAGAGTAAGGGAAGGAAGAAGGCATAAAAGAATAGTACTACGAAGTGTATATCTAAAGTCAGAGGGGGTGTGTAATGACAGTGCACTGGCCCAGCAATCAAGGAGCATCAATCCTTACCACTGACGCCCGGGAGGTTGCCTCATATAAGAGGAAAGGATAACATATACAGTAAGGTACAATTTCCCTTAAGTACGCACAGAGATCAGTCTGGGGCTGGTTGCTCCCTTGCTCTCCAGGTCCCCAATAAGAGCTCCCACTGGCACAGCTTTAGGGTCCAGATCTCAGCCTAGCTGGCAAGCTAACCTCCAGTACAGTCTGTCCCACCAGTGCTTTGTGTCCCTGCCCAGGTAGCTGACACTACACACACTTTGAGATAAGTATTTATATTTCAGACACTCCTGGTAAAGGCTGACGCAGATTCTCCAGCTATGCCCCTTTACCCAGACAATACAGTAGTAATTTCTGTCACCACCAGCTAATACTTATCAGCTACCCAAAGCCCTTAAAAGGGTGTCCAATTATTGTGCAATATTATTATCCAATTGGTAATGTGACTATTCAAGTCTAAGGCGTATTACAATAAACTCTATAAATATGCAATTTACTCTAGAGCTTACTTGGCTCTACACAAACCAGCCACAGGTAAAGGTTTTTAAAAATATTTAATAAATTAAAACACAAGACAATACTACTACACCACAGTGATATCTGAGTTCAGAGATCACACAAACTTAAAGCAATACAGTAGGAAAGTTCTGATATAACAAACACTTGTCTAGCTTTCTAAGTTCCTAGCTATCACTACGAGAAAACATACTTCTAAGACACTACTTGCATAAGGCAACAGGTAGAGTGCTGATAAGTGGGATATCAAGATCAAAATGCTCAGTCTCTGAGCAACAGTTTTTTAAACCACTTTGTTAGGCCCTCCCAAATTACATCATTTTGACACTGAAGTTCCCAAGCCAACAAACTGCATTATCTAACAATCTAACACCTGCTCAGGAAAATACAACAATAAGACATTTCACATGTACACTCTAGCAATTATTCCTTAAGTTAACACAATAGAATGTGTTCAGCCAGCGACTTCGACACCACTATTTAGATAATTTTAACTTCAAAGAACATTTGAAATGCTTGGCTTAGTTTTCCTTACAGCAGATGGTAATGTTGCTACAATCTTGAAGTTCACATTTTTACAGTCTCTTCTTTCATTTAAGAACACAAGTCTGTATTTTACATTTATATGTACAAATGATAGAATTATGTATCAAATTCTATTTGACTAGGCTGGCAGCCTTCGCCCATCTTCCCCCAATCTTCACATCGTGTATAAAAGTGAATATCGAGTTAGTCCGGTGGGCAGTAAGAGCAAATCCAGGTCTTTTCTAAGTGAGTAAATAGAAGTTTTTTTTTAATTGTACTGTGATGCAGATGGAAGAGGGTAGTTTTTTTCCATATTTTAGGAATTATGTTGGAGAATAAGGATTCTTCAGCTGAATTATTAGCTTTGATGGATTTTACTAGGGGTTTGTCACTGGAACGAAGTGTCCTGGTGTTGTATGGTTGTATAAGATCTTGAAGGGCTGGGGTTTTATCTGTTGTATGGACTATCTTATGGGCAATGGTTAGCTGCTTATATTGGATGAGCTGAGGGAGTTGTAGCCAGTTTAGTTGTCTAATGGTTGTGCAATAGTGTGTTTTACAGTGGATGTTTGTAGTGAATTATCTTATTGTAACTTGACTAGTTTAAGGTATGATTTGTGTAGGTTGGTTGGTATTGGGGAGGTGTAAAGTAGGGGTGACAAGAGGTGTCTGGGCAATGGTAGCTTTTATGGATCTGGTTAAAAACTTATTTCTGTAAAGGAGGCCTAATTTTTATGAACTTTTTTGATAGTTTGGGCTGTGTGGACATCAAATTTTAGATTGTCAATTTCATTCATCCCCCAGCAGTGTGGTATGTCAATGGAGTGATAATTTTGTTTTTGGACACTGGTGAAATCTGGGAGGGTCGTATGTGTTCTTGAGGGGTAGAAGAGGAGTTTGGTTTTAATTTGGTGTAGAATGAGTTAAGAATTGATAAGCCAGGATTCTACTGATAGAAATGAGTCCTGGGTTATGGTGTGGAGGGCCTGTAAGGTGGAGACGGAGCATATGAGAGTAGTCATCTGCATATTTTATCACAGATGCATGGTGGGTGGAGGTGTGGAGTTGGTTAGTAAAGAGGGAGAACAATAGTGGTCCTAAGATTGAGCCTTGAGACACCTTGGGAGACTGGACAGGTGATGTTGCCATAGTACAGCCGGTCAGTCTGATAGGTAGTTTTGGGACCAGGTGACTGTGGAGGCACTGAGGTTTAGGGAGGAGGGGACTTTGATCAGTTTGTTGTGGTTTACTATATTGAATGCCGTGGACAAGTCTAGAAATATGGCTGATACAAATTGCCCTGAATTTCTAAGATGGTTGACTGTATTAAAGGACATGAGGGCTGTAGTTGTACTGTGATGGGGCAAAATCCATGTTGTGGGATTGATAATAGATTGTGGGTGTTGAGGTAGTTCATGAGTTGAGTATGGACAGCCCTCTCTAGAATTTTGGATAGGGATGACAAAATAGCAATTGGGTAGTAGTTACCAAGTTCGGTGGAGTTGCCTCCTTGTGAAGAGGTATTGTATGGGATATTTTCCAGATAGCCAGTACTATGCACTCACATAGATCTGTTTTGAGTATTTCTGTGGTAATTGATTTTGTCCTGTTTGAGTTTTGACTGTTGCGTAGTTCTAGAAATGTTAGTTTTGTGGATTGGGTTTTGTTTGTAGCATTGTTCCCAGGCATTGTCCCTAGTTTTGAGAAGGGGGCAACATTCCTTGCTCAACCAGGGTGGGTAATTGGCTCTAACCCTAATGGTTCTGGCTCTAACTCTAATGGTTCTGGATGGAGCATAGCAATCTAGAAACTCTCAAGTTTTAAATGAGTTGACTGCTTTATCCAGATGTAGGTGTTTGAGAGATTCCCATTTACATCTTTTTAGGTTTGAGATGAAAGTTTGCAGGGTGACAGATTCTTTGTATCTGATTGTATGTTAAGAGGTATGGTTAGTTTGAAAGGTGCAGGTGTGCATGAGAAAGGTTGGCAAGTGGTCGCTTAGGCTATCTGGAAGACGGCCTGCCTGAAATGGTGATGAGGGATTGTTAACCAAAATCCAGTCAAGGATAGACTGGGGCTTGGTAGTTTTGTCAGTTCTTGCAGGGGATGTGATAAGTTGTGTAAATCCATGTAGGTTAATGTGTGGTGATGGGTTCAGAGCAGAACAGTCTTGCCAGTTGATATTGAAGTCACCCAGCAGGACTGTTTCTTGTGGGTATGAATTAAGAGGCCCAGTGAAGTATGTTTTCTAGTGTGTGGATATTTCCTGGTGGGATATACCCGCTTATGATAATGTACTTTTGTGTTGATTTTTAATTTAGTAAAGAAGTTCTACATTTCTGAACTTGGGGCTGTTTTCCAGACAGTCTAGTGTTAGGTGATCTTTAAATATTGCAACACCCCTCCCCTTTTTTTTACCTATCCTTTCATACAATATTTTATTATTGCAGATGTGAGTCAGAAGTTTTTCCCACCCCACCCAGTTACTGTTGTATTCTTAAACACCACTGTCTTTCTAGTTGTCTGCCTCTTATGTTAATTTGACCATATATCTCATTTCCTGTCTGCTTTTACTGGCTGGTGTGAGTAAGCACAAAATTATCATTTTGTGAAATTACTCCCCTTTATCTATTTAAATTTATTGGCCATCCTACTGTATGCCATAGTACCAGAATACAAAAGTGACCACCCCCTTTCAATCTGTCTTGCTGTTTTAAAAATAGTGACTCTCCACTAAAAACGTAACTAGAAAGGTAAAACGTAAGTTAACTACTTTCACATCCAACTCCTCTAGTGCACACTGCAGTGTTTAGGATAAACCATTTTCATCTTACCTTTGAGCATCTATTGCAAGACCACCAGTTATTGGAGAACCCACATTCTGCCTCTGTCAACTTGGAATTAGTGCTTCTGTTTTCTCCTGGTGAGCAAAGGAGTGCAGTTACATTTATTTCCTGGAGACTGCTGATCACCAGCAAGCTTAACTGCTTTATAGGTAACAGCTTGGAATCTGTGCTTATATTCTGATCCTGGTGAGAGTAGGAGCAGAGTGCATTGATTTCTGACTTTTGGTTCGAGAGTGAGTGTCTGTGCTTAATGTACCTGATTGGTCTGGTTGCTATTAGGCAGCTACCAGAAAAAAGCTACAAGCCTGCAGACCCTTGCATCATCTGGGGCAAGACTGTGGATCACCAAACAGGCCCTGGTCTGCTTCTCTTCTTGGGATTGGTGCTAACATTGTGCTTTAAGTGAGAGAAGAAGCAAATGAGTATTGTATACCAACAGAGTGAATCTGTGCTGAGACCAGCATTAGTAGTAGCCAGGCAGTAGCCATTCATGTGACTCCCCTCTTTTCATCATTCTTGACTAGCTAATTCTTACTTTTTCAGTAAGTACTGCTTGATTTCTTTCTAACTTCAGAAATCTGCCTAAATACTTCATCCTTAAGTTTTCAGGGTCTGTGTATTAGTTTCCTCCCAATTGTTTGGCAGTGCTCAGTACAGACTCTGACACTTTTCCTGTAAAAGGAATATATAAGGAAACTGCTCCAGTACTTAGTAATAATGACCATCCCTTCTGGCATTTCTAAAGGTCAAATGTTCGTGTTTCACTGTTGCAGTCATCACCTGATGCACTCTAACATCTATATTTATGGTAAGTGTACACAACTGTACTTTCTCTTATTAACCTGGTGAACGTGGGCATTCTGAGGCAGTGTAGCAACTGCCTCATGTACACAGACAACCCCCTCTCCTCTTACCTCCCAGCACTCAGACTTGTGAGAGATGCACTTATTTATCCAAATTGGAAGCCATGCACTCTCAAGCCAAGACCGGAATAGCTGGTCAAGAGGTGAAGGTCAATACCTGCACCACACAGCCCTCCAGAGCACCCACCATCACAGCTCTTGCATAAAAACACAAACCACACACTCACCATTGCGGAGGCTCTCAATAGAAATCTACCCAAACCACAGAGACCTCCAAGGCAGAAACACTCTACCACCGCAACACAGCTCAAACCACAAGATACATAGCTCACCTAAACAGTGTGCCCCTCAACCTCAGCCCCTATGGCAAAACAGCTTACCCAATACGCTAATCATAGGTGACTCAATAGTGAGGCACACTAATGTCCCACTCACTAGGTTGAGTAAGAAGGTAAGTCAGCTGTGTATCAGGTGCCAGAATCTGATGCAACACATGCACTCAGGTCACTCCAAGTACAAGTATGACTGTCACTGTCCATGTGGGTGTTAATGACCTGAGATGCACCTCCCTGGACTACATGAAGAGTCATAGAGGAGCTCTCTGATTATGTGGTCCAGGCAGGTATGACCCTAGCCCTGAGCAGCATCCTACAGTCACCCAGAATATCTCAATACAAGCAGAAAAAAATTAACTTCAACTGACTAAGTTTCTGGTGTCATTCTAAGGGGATCCAGTATCTGTCTGCTTGGGATGGCATGATTGACAGACCTTGATGCTTTGCCAGAGATGGCCTGCATCTGTCACCCCTGGGTTTCTGGATACTGGCTAAGGCTCTTGCCACCCCTATAGTGCCTTTTTTAGGCAATGTTACAAAGATCAAATTATCACCATAACCGCTATAAATGCAGTCTGAGGGTCATGCTGCTCAATACTAGAAGTCTAAATCTCAAGATGCACTTGCTCAAAGCACTCCTCAAAATGGAGAACATCGACATTTGTGCTGTAACGGAGACCTGGTTTAAAGCAGCAGAAAGCACCCCTGCTCTACCAGGCTATAACTCATTCTACACCTTTCAGCTCCAGAACATGGACTGAAGCGCCAAAGGTGGTGTCTCCATATTCATAAATGGTATACACCCCTACAGACTAGTAGCCCTGCATAACGCATCCAAGATACTTCAGATACAACTAACATTGGGTAAGATTGTAGCCTGCTATAGATCCACAGCCATGTTCCGAAACTCACTCCACATTCCTAGGCACCCTGTAAACTATTAGGGTCCAACCCAACACTCTAATACTAGGTGAATTCAAGTACCGCTCCAACTGAGAACTACTAGTGTACCAACACTTATGGAATTCATCAGTTCCAATGCTCTAGACCAGCTCATTCTTACCCCCTTGTACTAGAGGAAGTGACACCCTTGACCTGGTTATTACTAACCTGGGAAAACATTGCTGTACACAAATAGTAAATTTCTCCCTGGTTAGATCTGACCACAACCTAACCACCATGGAAATCCACATTTCGCCCACACACCCCACAAAGGTAACCACCATGAAAAACTTCTCCAAAGCTGACTTTGGGCTCCTATAAACAGAGGTGGCTAACTTCACGGCAACTATGTCAATGGAAAATAGATGCATGACTGTCGAATCATACACCATTGCACTGTACAAACACGTACATAAATGCATAGAATTAGCCATACCTAACAGAACCAGGATACTCTCCTCCAAAAAAAAAAAAAAAAAAAAAAAAGGGAAGCCAATCTAGTCCCCTGCCATTAATAAACTAACAAAAGGAAGAAACTGTTGCAGAAAGGTGAAGACTGGAAAAACTCCCTTATTAGCCTCAACAAAAAGTTGAGATCCCTCATCAAAACCTCAAGCCAGCTATGAAGGCAGAATTGTGGCAGACACCAAAAATAACCACAAAGTCTTCTGTAGTTTATATCAAGAATCTCCACAGCAATACCGAGGTTTGCTCCGAGTTACTGCACAATGGTACCTCCTATACTGAGCCAACAGATATTGCAAACATACTGGCTGACAGATTCAGTGCCAACTTTACCACTCTCTCCCCCCTAAAGGAACAATCACCATACTGGAGAAATGCTAGGCACCCAGCTTGTCCAAGGCCAAGAATACAGCTTCCATGGGACCCAACAATACACATGGATGTGTTCTACATGTGCTGCCAGTCCACTTTGTAGTTCATTTGTGTGCCTTGTTCAATCACAGCCTCACCTCAGGCTTTGTCCCTACTGAATTGCACACTGCTACAGTCATCTCTCTCCATAAAGGGGGAGTGACTACAGACCCTGGGAATTATTGCCCCATTAGCCTGAAGAGCCTGATATGCAAGACTGTGGAGTGCATCATCATGGATGTAATTGCCAAGGATATAGGGAATTTCCAAACTCTAGATCCCACGCAATTTGGTTTTGTGAAAGGTAGATCATGCCTGCTCAACCTGGTTGACTTTGAGTCAGTCACCAGAGCTGTGGATGAGGGGCAAAGCAAGTTCATACAGCCTACCTCGATCTAGCTAAGGCCTTTGATACCATTCCCCACTCAGGAATTACTGATGCTCACCAAACTAGGCATCAACCCCTATATCACTAGGTGGGTTGCAAATTGGCTCAATAGAACCCACAGTGTGAAAGTAGTAGACTCCCAAGTTAGACTGTTGGCCAGTCACGAGTGGAGTCCCACAGGGATTAGTCCTGGGTCCTGTCCTGTTTGGCATCTACTTCTCAGAAGTCCAGGCCAACACGGAGGGACTCTGGCTGACCACGTTTGCAGATGACTGCAAGCTGGGAGCCATTATTAACTCACAAAGTGATGTAGACATCCTACAGAAAGTCATCCATGAGATCAATGACTGGTGTTGAAATCATGGCCTTAAGCTTAATGCCAAAAAATGCATAGTCATCCCCTTTGGCAAAAACTCAGTTCCTACTAATTATCACATTGATGGGAGCCCATTGAACAAGATGTTATTAGAGATCTGGGGACAGAGGTGGACAGCAACCTGTCCATTGACCACCACATTGCCACTGTGGTCAAAGTCCTATGTGGCACATCTTATTACCAAGGGTTTTGTATCCAGGAAGAAAGAGGTAATCATCTCTCTCCTCTTCCCTCATTAGGCCAGAGTATAATCCCCTATTTGGCATGTACCTCACTAGTCATGCAAGAGCTGGAAAGGCCACAGAAGTACCTCGTGGAGGATCATGGGCCTTAAACACATGTCTTACATGGACAGACTTAAAAAAAAAAAAAAAAAAACTCCAGCAATTCTCTGTCTCATATCGTCTACTAAAAGGCGATCTCTGCTTGACTTACAAAGCCATGTCTGACCCAGCTCTGTTAAAAATGCTATATCTAAAGAAATTCCAATCCCTCCGTACTACAAGCTCCAGAGACCTCAACCTCATTACCATAATCAACAGAACATGCTGGCGGGACAGGTTCATAACCTAGAGACTGCCCATGCTCTGGAATAGACTTCCCATACATGTCAAGCAGAGCACCTCACTAGCCCTCTTCAAGAGAAATCTTGAGTGGATGGGAAATAGAAAGCACACCCCGGGGATCACTCCAGTGGCCACTTGATAGAGGCACTGGAAAGTAATGTCAGGTGGCACGATGCCCAGGCACTTCTATGGGCTGGGCTTGTAAAGGCTCCAGGGACATTAGCCTAGTACACACCTATGAACAAAGTTTTGGTTAATAAGGCAATGTCAGGAGGATAGAGGGAGAGTATAGCATGCAGGTGGTGTACCTTATTCACAATACCTCTGACATTCATAGTGAGAAACAGTAGGTAAGATTTATCTTGTTTGTGTGGTAGTTTGATGTTCCCAGGGTTTGGGTTGAATATTGTATCTGGTGAGGGGGGGCAGGATTGGGGTGTCTCCAGAGCAGTATAGCTCCTTTGCAAGGTGTAGTAGGAGTTTTGTAAACTTGTAGTTTAGTGTGCATATAAAAAATATGTAATTTACTTAGAGAGTAGGAGTCTGGTTGCTAATCTGCAGGGTTGGAGTGGATCAGTTCTGGGGCTATGTTGTGGTTTACTGGGCTATCTGAGATGCAGAGGAGGTTTGATATGGATGGTTATCTATTTGAGGCTGGTAGATAGTGTAGAGCTGTTAGCAAGGACAGGAGAGATGGCAGGGCAGTAGAGAAGAGGAGTAAGAATGCTAAATTTAGGTTAGTTTTATCAGGATGTTTAATTTTTAGTGGATTTTGTTTTATTATTGTAGATGGTTTAGTGGTATTTGGGTAAATATTTATTTAAATACAGATTGAAAAATAGCTATTGTATTTGAGTAGGGGGTGCTGATGAGCTAGTTAGTGGTTAGGTGGAGTTAGTGTATAGATTACTAGCAAACTTAAGTGAAGGTTGCCAGGTAGATGGGTTGTGTTAAAACCAGGTATCTGATTATTAGGGGTGAATGGATGATTTCAGAGTGGAGACTATGCTAATCCTATTTGATGGATAGTGGATTTCTATTGGTTGGTGGAGAGTGGGTGTGGTTGGGGATAAATGTAATGGAATTGGGGTGGGTGGGGAGCAGAGTGCAGCCTGAGTGAAGCAAGCTGAAACCTAGTCAGTAGTATGGCCAGTTTCAGAAGAGAAGAACTATCAGTAGCACTATTGCATGCAACTGTGAGTAATTTTGCCAAACATTTATATAAAAACCCAATGTCTGGGGAAGAATAACTCCTGTTTACTTTTTAAAATTTGTTCCGATTAATTTTATTCTGTTTGGTTGTACAGTTCTTACTTGGGACTTAGTCTAGGGGAATGAGGAACAGAGAGATTGTGCTGAATCTATGGAGTCCTTTTGAGTGCTCACCAGTTAATGGGTATAGTTTAATGGTACTTGGCTAGAATATAGCTGCAAATGATAGGGAACATGCATATTAAACACTCCTTTTCTGTACAAACTGTATGGCTTGTTTCATGGGTCAGGCAGAGAGCCACACGGGCATCTGCTTCAGTAGAGTACCTACCCATAGGAGGTATGACTTTAGCTGGAAGGAAAAAAAGGTGGTGAGATGTCAAAGGGTAGGGGTATAGAAGGCAAGTGGAAGCAGCAGACACTATATAAAATACTAAAACTGTAATCATTAAGTTAGTATCTTCACTGTCATCTTTTCATTATATTCACCGCACTATCTGCAGTTTCATCACTTCCTCATCATTGTTGGTGCATCTTCATGAAATATAATACTCCCTATTAGTATAATTATCATATTGGAGCTGTCCAAGATGGCTGTACATTGATCCACAAATTAACTTCAACTCTCCCACTGTGAAAAAGGAAACTGCACTACAAGGGTGAGGAACTCTGGTCACTTTTAGTAAAGTCAGTTACTGGCTAGTAAATGCACTGCCTGAATGCCAGCAAAGAAGAAACTGAGAGCCTGAAAGAAAATCAACTAGAAAAGGTGAAGGAAAAACATCCCCCTGGGAAAAATCCTGCAGTCGCTCATCATAAAGCTCAAGCTGTGGTGCAAGACATATTTTCTAGTAATTGAGTGGGAAAAAATAAGTAAAATGTGCTCAGAGCTGATTAAAACAAACAAAACATTGAAGGAGTATAGCAACTCAAGTAAAAGGTTAGAAAAATTTGAAGACGCTTTAAACAGATATTCAGATGAGCTAATAAAAGTGCAAAAATCAGAGGTCAAAATGAAAAGGTTGGCTGAACACAAGACTACTCAAGAAGAGATGTTTCAAACAATGATAGAATACATAAAGAAAATTATTCTGCTGGATTAGAGAAACCAGAAAGGAACAGACTGTATTAATGTTATGAAGGCACAACAAAGCAACTGCATTGGTATTACAAAGTAGAATCTGTTAATTGAAAGGGCACATGTGTATACTCCAAACCTGGCCATGAGAAAGCAGCCAAGACCTATATTGGTAAAGAAGCAATTCTATCTGCAGAAAGTGTTGATCCTGACAAAACTCTGGCAAAAGGGTAAATTTGGAGACTGTTTGTGGAACATTATTATTCATTGTACATCAACCAGGCAGAAAAAATTTACAGCACTCAAGAAATGTTGAGGTGGTGTGAGATTCGAGCTGCTATATCCAGCTGCCATCAGAATATTTTTCCTGGAGGATTGGTGTCCTCTTCTGCTACAGAGGAAATTCAAAATTTTGTCCAACAAAAAATGAGCCATCAAGCAAAATATGACTGGTTCTAATTCTTCTGATGATAAAGCACATGATGAGACTTTGCCAGTGAAACATTTTCCAATGTTCCAAAGGAAAAACTTGAGCAACCAAGAAAAGCACAAGAGTTGACTAAAAGAACCAGAAATATCTTAGAATGGAGTTGGGAGATGAAGATAAACAGGAAAAGACCAGCAACACAGAAATTCATGAATAAATGAGATTATAAAGCAATCACATTTGTGAAATATATCTTTTCAAGAAAAAGTGGAAAGAATGGGCTATGGGGAAGTGAAAGGTATTTGCCTCATTTCCTTTCATTAATGTTTGAAAGGTCATTAAGGGGAATGGAAGAGGAAGGAAAGGGGTAACTAAAACAGCTTCTGCTCTTAAATAGTATATCTTTAAAACATTTCATGAACTAAACTGTTTAGTTGTTGTATGCAATAAAGATACTAAAGTAAATGTGTTTTCCCTCTCTTGTTCTTCTTTTCTGTTTTCTTAAAAAAAATGTAGGCATTATAATCTAAAGAGAAAAGGCTGTATAAAAGCATGTTTAATTCACTTATCTTGGGTTGGGGAGGTGGGGAATGGGACGTAAAAGTACATGAATTATAATAAAGGTAGAGCTGATATGCTTTCTCTTGTATAGGTGACTGCATTAAAACTACTGGTGTAGCCTAATACGTTTTAAGTGGAAAGTACTGGAACACTGAATGTAAAGAAAAATTCCTTTAGCAATAAATATTTCAGCTTACCTTTAGAAGCCTTCTGCAGAGGGCTGCATTTTTTTGTTTCCATGGAAACGGGCTGATTATGGGGCAGTAAAAAAGTCAAAGCACTAGTTTCTTCAAGGCTACCAGTTAATGCTTTGTTTCTGAAAGCATGCGAGTTTTTTACATCTAGGAGATGAATAAAGATGAAAAACCAATTAGTCGAAGTATGACCAAAGGCAGTAAGATGCATCTTAGCATGGATAATCTAAGCCTGTGTTTGTAGCTGTCTACTTAGGGCAATTGGTCCTATTAGGAGAGTTTAAACTTCATTATTTGAACATGTACCTAGTTTTGTGTTTGTATTAACAGGCTATGGGGATGTTCTGGAGTGTTTTTTTTTTTTTTTTTTTGATGGTTTTCATTAAAACAAAGTCTTTTTAAATGTGACATAGATGTAAATGGAGTTGATAAGAAAGACTGTATAAAGGGCCAACCTGACAAACTGGGTGCATGCATCACAAAAGCTGGAAATAGACATTTGAAGCAGCTATCATATATAATAGGAATAATGATTTATAATGGTGAAACTTTCCATATCGTCTTGGAATGTGAATGATCTCACAGATATAGGTAAAAAGGAATATATTAAGAAATGCAGAATGCTAATAATACTACAGGAGTCTCATTTGGAAAAAACTGAGCATGTGAATTTGATAAAGGATTTCAGGATGGGTGTTCAGTAGAATGTCAGGGACAAAGAAAAATAGAAGTACTAGAGGAGCTCCAATACCGATAGAGGGGGAAAGTTCATGATAGATTTGTAGTAGTAAGGGGTTACTGGCAAGGGATGAGGATTACCCTGGCACATATTTATATTCCTCCTAAACTGCTATTATTGGGCTTAAACTTTTGGGAGAAATGAGGATGTATCTGGAGGGTCTAGAAGGGAAACTATAACACAGGGTAGATTTCTGAAGGATATTATGAAAATATTTGGTATACAAGACATGAATTCAGTAATAGGAACTTTCAAAGAATTTACATATTCTACCCCAAGGTACAATAGCTGGGCTAGACTAGACAGAAATTATATTCTACAAGAATAGGTGTATTTAATTGGGATTTGTAATACACATCCAGTAACTATTTCAGATCACATGCCAGTAATAATCAAGATAAATGCAGAGTAATAAAGTAAAAATGACACTGGTGCTTACCCATCTATGTGTTAAAAAGAGGAATTTAAGGAATGGGTACTGGAAATTATTTGGGAGTTATTAGGGAAGATGATAAAATCAGAAGATGTAGCTAGGGAGTGGGATAAAATGAAAGCAGAGTTTTAAAAATAGGGTAGAAATAAAGAAAAAATATAGTTAACCAAAATTTAGAGAGACTGGCAAAGGTTAAATAGTGCAGAATAAAGGGAATCTTGCAGAACAAGAAGAGGTGCAACTGCAGACTGCTAATAAAGGACTATCTGGATAATATGCACACTTTGATGTACAATTCTGTTACTTGTCTTAAATGCTTTTGTAAGTGCCTTATAAAATGTACACTAACATTTTGTGGAGCTTTTCCCCCAGGCCTTTACTGGGATAGTCAGACTATGTGGAAGCCCATTTTCAGCAAACAAATGTAAAATAAAAATAAAGCTTTTGGTGTCATTCAAAAGGGATCCCAGTATCTGTCTGCCTAGGATGACAGACAAACCACAATGCTTTGTACCTGTTGCCCCTGGGATTCAGGTTACTGGCTAAGGCTCTTGCCCCACCCCTTTAATGCCCTTTTTAGCCAAGGTTCAAAGGACAAAACTGCCACTGTAATTGGTACAAGCAAGCAAAATCTGAAGGTAAGGTAATGCTACTCAATGCTAGAAGTCTAAACCTCGAGATGCACTATCTCAATGCTCTCCTAAAAATGGAGAACATTGATATCTGTGCAGTAACTGAGACCTGGTTCAAAGCTCCAGAGAGCACCCCTGCAATACCAGGCTACAACTCATACCACACTTTTTGGCCACCAAACCAGGACCAAAACACTAAAGGTGGAGTATCCATATTCACCAAGGATATTCACACCTCCGGCCTGGTTGCCCAACACAATGCATCTGAAGTTCTCCAGGTGCAACTAACACTAAAGGTTTGGAAGACCTGAATCCATATTCAAAACCAAAAGGAAAATATTCACACCTCCGGGT
>NC_056736.1:711320631-711327188 GCF_019279795.1 Protopterus annectens | reverse complement strand
TGCAGGGGTTCAAAGGTTTCCCCAAAACCTTTCACCCACCCCTAAAGGGGCCATCTCAATACAGAAAGAATGCCAAATTCTGGTAATCACAGCCACTCAGGTAAAAAACACACTCTCCAAAGCTATGAATACAGCCTCCATGGGACCAGATGACAGCCTGGGCTGTGTACTGCATGAACTATAAAATGAACTGGCACATCACTAATGTGTCATGTTTAATCATAGCCTCACCTCAGGCTTTGTGCCCACAGAGTGGCACACTGCTGCAGTCATCCCACTCCACAAGGGGGGGGGTTCACTTTGGATCCAGGGAACTACTGTTCCATCAGTCTGAGCCTGATCTGCAAGGCCATGGAACATATCATGGAACTTATAAACAAAGACATTGACAACTTTCGAACACTGGACCCTCACCCAGTTTGGATTCGTGAAGGGCTGATCTTGCCTTCTGATCCTGATTTTCTTTGAATCAGTCTCCATTGCTGTGGACAAGGGTAAGGTGGTTCACACAGCCTACTTGGACCTCGCCAAGGCTTTTGATACTATCCCCCACTCTGGAATCCTAGATACTAAGCTGCACATTAATCCCTACATCATTCAATGGGTTGCAAACTGGCTTACTGACAGAACACACTGTAAAAGTAGCAGACTCCAAATCCAGCTCCAGACAAGTGACAAGTGGTGTACTGCAGGGTTCTGTCCTGGGACCACTCTTGTTTGGCATCTACTTCTCTGAAGTACAGGCCAACACTAAGGGACTCTGGCTTACAAAGTTTGCAGATGACTGCAAGCTAGAAGCCATTATTGAATCCCCAAATGATGTGGATATACTACAAAAGGGTATTACCAAAACAGATGGCTGGTGGCCAGAGCCATGGGCTCAAGCTAAATGCCAAAAAATGTATAGTTTTCCCCTTTGGGGAAAAACACATACCTGTGAACCACCCCATAGGTGGCAGTACACTAAACCCCAAAAGTGTGATGAGGTCTAGGGACACACTGGGACAGTGGTCTCACCTTTGATAACCACATAGCCACAACAGTTAGAAAATCCTTCTGCGTGCACACCTCATCACTAAGGGCTTTTCATCCTGAAAAAAGGTCATTGTCCCTCTGTACTTAACCCTCATTAGACCCATTATGGAATACAATGCCCCGTTTGCAGATGTACCTCACAAGACATCTGCAACAACTTGAAAGGCCGCAGAAATACTTCAAAAAGAATTACAGGCCTAAAGCAGATGCCTATGCTGACTGTCTAAAGAAACTCCAGCTATACTCTGTTGCATATCACCTACTCAGAAGCAGTCTCTGCCTAACATACAAGGCCATGTCAAACCCAGAGTTGTTGGACATGCTACATTTAAAGACATCCTTATCCCCCCTGAGCTACATGCTCCAGGGATCTTAACCTTATCACAATGAATAGAACATGCTGGAGGCATAGGTTTCTGACCCAGAGACTCCCCATACTCTGGAATAGGCTGCCTATACATGTCAGGCAGAGTGCCTCAATGGCCCTCTTCAAGAGGAACCTTGACGATTGGGTGGGAGATAGGAAATTCACCCCGGGGATCACATCAGTAGCCCTGCTAGACAGGGGTCCAGGAAATAAATATTTGTGGGAAGCAATAGCCAGGGAATCATTATGGCTAGGCTTTTATAGGCCCTAGGGCCAATAGCCTAGTACCTACCTATGAACCTATAAGTAAATTTAGAAAAATTGTTAAGCAACTCTGTTTTTGTTTGATACATTCAAAGCACAAAACTGTTTAGTGGAATGGCTCTGCCACTAGATGGAGGAAAGGGTAGTTGCCAAGCATAGGGAGCCTGTAACAAAGCAAATTAACTAGCTATCCTTTAAGGGGGTATTAGAACAATTTCTAGAAATTGTATGATAAATCTGTATAAAGCAGTGAAATGTTGAAACTAAGAAAAAAAGTAAATGGAAATATTTGTGGATGAATTAAATATGCCAAGGCTAGAGGAAGATGAAGCTCAATTACTAACAGGCTAGGAGAAGAAGAGATTAGATAAAATGGTGATCTATAACCAATCTACAGGAAAGTCTCCAGGAATAGTTGATATTCTTATGGAAGTATGAAAGCAGGGGGGAGAGAAAGTGATAAAGATCTGGAAGGTTTTATTTAACAGTATTTTAAAAGGAGGGGAAGCGTCAACATACTGGACGAAAGCAGTGGTGGCTTTAATACCAAAAGATAAAGACCCATCAGATCTAGTTTCATATAGGCCCATTTTGATTTTAAAGCAAAAAATGAGACCAGCAAACTGGCAATTATCAATATTTAATATTAATTACTAGAAACATAATGAGAAAAACAGACCAATTTCAGCTTAGTAAATCACTTGATCTTCATCAGTGTGAAACCAAAATGAACCAACTCCTTATACAGTCAATAAAAAAAAAAAAATAAATCATGTGACTGATTAAAGGTGCTCATTAAGTCCAGGAGCAAACAAACCCCCCAGCTTAATAATCCATTTTTTCTCTTTTTTAGTCAACATTTCATGCCAACCTGGTTTATTGGATCTAATACCCAAAATTCTATCAATAATTATAACGCATTTTTCTGTACTATAGTGTTTATAAAGGGCATTAGTAATTTTTCGGTGTTTTATATAACAAAAGTGCTCAGAAATCCTGAATTTGACTGGACATTGCCCAATGTCGAAGGTTGAACAATTACAGGTGACTAAGTAAATCACCCAATCTGTTTGGTAATTGGCAAAAAAAGAAATGTTATAAAACTGGCTAGTGTTTTTACTACTGAAGCACTTGGTCTTCATGATCCTTGGCCAGTATATGCAATGACCACAAGGAAAACAACCTATGATTGGATCCCTCAAAAGTGTAGTTTGCAAATCTTTTTTATAACCAGACCCATGTTTATGGTTGAAATAGGAAGCTAAATTCCTACCCTTCCTAAAGGAAAAATGGCATCTGTTCTCCAACAATTCAGAGTTTGTCTGCCAACAGGATGGTCCAATGACGCTGGACACTGTCCAGTGCTTCAGTATTCCTACCAAATGTGGTAGCAAAATGTATAGTAGATTCCCCATCAACAACTTTATATTTAAGAAGGCTTTCCCTGTCCATGGTGTCCACCCTGTTCTTGGGCTGAATGACGTATCCCGCCTTGTATCCTCTGTTTCTGAATCTGATTGTAAGATCATCTCTGAAATGCTGATAAACGTATATGCTCAGACAATAGTATTTAACTCTCAAAAATTGTTTCATAAGAGTATCATCTGGTCTATTAACTAGAGGTGGTGTCTGAACTCTTAGGCCACTGGGTGTGATACCCTTAGTGATATATGCTTTAAAAAGCTTGTGCCAAACTCTCTGAATTGTTAGAGAATAGATGCCATTTTTTCCTTTAGGAAGGGTAGGAATTTGGCTTCCTATTTCAATCATTGTAAACATGGGTCTGGTTATAAAAAAAAGATTTGCAAACTACACTTTTGGGGATCCAATCATAGGTTGTTTTCCTTGTGGTCATTGTATATGCTGTCCAGGGGTCATGAAGACCAAGTGCTTTAGCAGTAAAAACACTAGCCAGGTTTATAACTTTTCTTTTTTTTGCCAATTGCCAAACAGATTGGGTGATTTACTTAGTCACCTGCAAATTGTTCAGCCTTCTATGTTTACTAGTATTTTAAAAAGAAAAGTACTCTCATCCTGGAAGAAAGTGCTGGCAGCTGTAATACCTAAAGAGGGTAAAGATCCATCAGATCCAGCTTCATACAGGCCCATTTTAATACTAAACATTGATTATAAAATGTTTGTCTATAATGGCTAAAAGAATGTCAGAAGTGATGCCAAAATTGATAGACGTGGATCAGTGTGATTTTGTGGATGGGAGACAAACATTTGACAACAGTAACATAACATTGATGATCCAGAGAGATGCAGAATGTAAGAAAATACCACTGTTGCTGGTGGGTCCTGATGCAGAGAAAGCATTTGACAGAGTAAGTTATGACTTTGAGCAGGGCAATTGAAGTAGTTGCTTTCCTTGATAAAATTATAACATTGATAGGAGGTGAAAATTAAAGTTGGTGGGGTCCTCCCTGATAATTTCTGCTTGAACAGAGGAACTAGGCAGGGGTGTCCTCTCTCCCCTTTTTTAATTGCATTGTATTTAAAACCACTGGCAAAGAAAATAAGGGATTCAGAAATTCAAGAATATAACTGGTATGGCAGTCAAGAAAAGCTGACTCTATTTGCAGATATTATTTTATACCTGACAAAACCAGAAAAGGACATTAGTGGTATGGAACATTTGGAGACAGTTTCAAACCTTTTGGGATACAAAATTAATGCTGCTAAAACAAAAATAGCAGTAAATTATGTGTTCACACAAATTGGTTCAGCAATATCCATATTTATGGGGACATGACAGAATAAAGTATTTGGGAGTATGGATTAAAAATGATTCTGGTGTGGCAGCTAAGGATATGTGAGACGAGACTAAACAAAAGATAATGTGAAAACTGAGAAATTGGAAGCTCTGTTATATGGATAGTAACATACAGGTCGTTAAATGTTTTTAGTTCCTTCAGTCTTATATACAGGTCAGGCATATTTTTTATTAACCAGAGGAGAAGTTGTGGATAACCATTAATAAAGAGCTGAAGGATTTTATCTGGGAGGGGAATATGGCAAGAGTCATGTGGGATAAGCGGATTCTTCCAATAGAACAGGGGAGGGCAATTAACTTTCCCTAGGGGCCACATGAGAAACTGCAACTGTTGTGGAAGGCCAGGCCAATGATGTACCCCATGCACTTCTCAACCCTGCCCATTTACTCCCTTTGCCTTCCCCTCTTTTTCCATTCCTGTCAGCCCCCACTCCCTAGTCATTTCAGTGTTCCACTACTTGGCTATTTCTCTCCAGTTACCATAAACACTGTTCAAATCTGTCAGTGTGCATACTGCTTTCTTATTTACTTCTACAATGATTACAGATATTGAAATAAAATAGCGTACGAATTGGCACAGGGTGTACCCATGGCAACACCCTGTGTTGCCATGGGTACACCCTGTGCCAATTCGTACGCCAACTTGGTATTGGCGCATTGGGAAGATCAGGTTATATTTAATTCTACACATGCATGGACACCATATTTGCGTTTTTATGTACGTTTTGTAGATGACGTTTTTTCATATGGGATGGAGATGTACAACAGTTAGAAATGTTTGTTCAGTATTTAGAAGATAGTTCTGCATTTTTTAGATTTACTATTCATTATTCCACCAGTAATATAGATTTTTTAGATGTTAGAATAGAAAGGGATGTGATGGGGAAAGTTACCACGTCACTGTTTAAGAAAGAATGTTGGCGTAACAACTTACTTCATTATAGTAGTATGTATCCAAGACACACTTTTGATAACATAGTTAAAGGTCAAGTGTGTAGGATTTCGAGGATATGCAGTGATAACAAATTTAATGAAGTGGAATGCTTCCAACGGAATCTAATTGGTAGAGGGTATAAATCTGATAGGACTAGCTCCCTAATAGATCATAGTAAAATGAAGAGGAAGAATACGGCTAAACCATGAATAGAAGGACACATGAAGGGGTAAAAAAAAATAAAAATAAAATATTTACCAAGGGAAATGATAGTGAGGGCATTAAAATGGTCCTCACTTATAGCAGTGACTTGGGCAACATTTGTGATATCATTAAATGACACTGGCAAATATTATACACTGACCCTGAGCTTAAGACACAAATAGGGAATGCTCCGAAATTTATTTTTAGGAGGAATAAGACTCTAAAGGATATATTATGTAAGGAACCCAGTAAGAAGAGAAATATTAAGATTAATAGTAAAGGTACCTTCCCATGTTATCAATGTAAGGCTTGTCACTTCATATTGCAATCTCAAACATTTGTACATCCCAGGACAAATAAACAATATGTTTTTGAAGGATATGCTGATTGTAAAACTAAGAATTTGGTATATATAGCTGTATGTCAAGGATGTGAAACTTACTATGTGGGGAAAACCAATAATATGTTTAAGACCAGAATTTACAAACATTTATCAGATATTAGACTTGGTAATGAGCGTAATGCTTTGGCATTACATGTGAAGGATAACCCTACACATTCATTTCTATTTATGGTGATACAGGTTGTGATTCCAAACACCAGGGGGGGCAATTTGGTAAATGAAACTTAATGTGCTGAAACCAGGTGGATAGTGCGATTAGGAGCAGATAGGTCTCCTGGTATTAATGGGCATATACCTTTAAAACCCATCCTAAAGAAAAGGAGGGCTTTTTATTGAAATGTGATAGGCTGATATTTATTTTAAATATGTGAGGTTTTATACTGTGTGTTATCTGATGAAGGGCATATGGCCTGAAAGCTGTGGAAATAAAGTTTTTTGGTACTTTTATCGATGTGGTTGTCCTCTGTTTGCTTGTTTTTGGATATTCTTCAAAATCTATGAACCAGTAATGACAAAACTACCCATTTCATAAAATTTCAACCATAAAAGGCTACTCTGACATCTGTCATTACAA
>NC_056736.1:711173131-711315631 GCF_019279795.1 Protopterus annectens | reverse complement strand
TCTGTTTGACATGTATGGGAAGTCTATTCCATAGCATAGGCAGTGTCTGGGTTATGAACCTGTTCCTCCAGCATGTTCTGTTGATTGTGGTAATGAGGTTGAGGTCTCTGGAGTGTGTGGTGTGGAGGGATTGGGATTTCTTTAGATGTAGCATTTCTAACAGAGCTGGTTCAGACATGGATTTGTAAGTCAAGCAGAGATTGCCTCTAAGTAGGCGATATGAGACAAAGAATAGTTGGAGTTTTTTTGTCTGTCCATATAGGACAAGTGTTTAAGGCCTAGGATCCTCTTTGTGTGAGGTACTTTTGTAGCCTCTCCAGTTGTTGCAAGTGTTTAGTGAAGTACGTGCCAAATGGAGTATTGTACTCTATGATTGGCCTAATGAGGGAAGAGTAGAGGGCGACCATGACCTCTTTCTTCATGGATGCAAAACCCTTAGTAATGAGATGTGCCACATAGAAGGACTTTCTGATTGCAGTGTCAGTGTGGTGGTCAAAAGAGAAGTTGCTGTCAACCTGTGTTCCCAAATCTCTTATAATGCCTTCTGTGTTCAGAGGACTACCATCGATGTGGAAATTCATGGGAACTAGGTTTTTCCCAAAGGGGATGATGGCACATTTTTTGGCATTGAGCTTAAGGCCATGGTCTGACACCAGTTGTTGGTCTCAGTGAGGCCTTTCTGTAGGATGTCAACATCACTTGGGGAGTTAGTAATAACTCCCAACTTGCAATCGTCTGCAAACTTTATCAGCCAGAGTCCCTTTGTGTTGGCCTGGACTTCTGATACCAAACAGGAGGGGACCCAGGACTGAACCCTGTGGGACTCCTCGTGACTGGTCAGCAGTCTGACTTGGAGTCAGCTACTTTCACACTATGGGTTCTATCTGTGAGCCAGTTTGCAACCCACCTAGTGATATAGGGTTGATGCATAGCTTAGTGAGTTTTTCTATGATTCCTGAGTGGGGAATGGTATCAAATGCCTTTGCCAGATCAAGGTAGGCTGTATGAACCACCTTGCCTTCATCCACATCTCTGGTGACTGACTCAAAGAAGTTGTGCAGGTATGATCTACCCTTCACAAAACCAAACTATGTGGGATCCAGAGTTTGGAGATTCCCTATATCCTTGTTTATTAGATGCATGATGATGTTCCATAGCTTTGAATATCAGACTCTTCAGGCTAATGGGGCAATAGTTCCCAGGTTCTGTAGTCGCTCCTCCTTTGTGTAGAGGGCTGACTGTAGCAGTGCACCATTTGGTAGGGACATTGTTAAAAGGAACTGGGGCATTTTGTATACTGTAGATGAGCTAAGAAATGCCATAGACACTGTTCCATAATTTTCTTTTAAAAATAAATCTTCGAAAAGGCATTTGCGCTATAATACTTCTACTTTTAACAAGGTTTTATAGTCAGAGAGGCATGGCACTTTTAAATGCAGGAATTGCACAGCCTTTAAGTTTATACACTCTAATACTACTTACATACACAAACCCTAACATGCACCTTAAAGTAGATACAAACTTTTATGCTGATTGCAGGACTAAGAACATTGTATCTGATATTGTTGATTCTCGTTCATTCCTTACATGTGGGTATCGGTTCTGACCTCGGAACCAAGCCGGCCATCTTCCAAGCTCGCGTCAGCTACCAACTCTTGAGCTAAAACTCTTACCCAGAATTCCCCTCTCCCTGTTACCTCAGATTTCATTTGCCGCATTGCCATTTGGTCGTGTCAAGCTACTTCTCTTGAGCCAAGTACAATATTTTTCTTCATACTAAATTCTAAAACAGCCTTTTCTCACAGAAAAGTTATTAGATAGTTTTCTCTTACCTTATCCCATTTAGTGACTATCCATTCTTGAATCTTTTGTATTCCTTTCCTCCCCTTCACCGTGAGGTAATTTCTTTTTTACTATCATTGGTAAACCCCCTTTCCTTCTTACCTTCGGGTAATTCTTGTACCATTGCTGGTATTTTTTTCTGGGTTTCCTTCTTTCTAACATGGCAGATAAAAAAGGTAGTCCAGGATTTAAGAGGTTTAGATTGTGGCCATAAATTACCTACTTCAGATGCACATTCCCTGTGTGTCTATTGCTTGGGTGTGCCTCATTTAACAGTTGGCCCGCCCTCCGGGATTTGTAAGAATTTCTCTAACAGGACGATTGAGAGAAAAAATAAATTAATATTGCAGGGGCTACTTAAATCTCCTTTTTCAGAGGCTATTTCTGGGTTGGAGGCTTCAACCCCTCCAAGATTCCATAAGAAAAAGAGTTATGAACATATAAAGGCCAAGTCTCTTCCTTCGTCCCCTGCTGGGACCCCCCAGGAACCGAGACCCAAGAAAGCTAAGCTTTCCAGTTCGGATTTGACTTCAGCTCCAGCGCTTTCGGTACCTAGACCTTTGGCACTGAGACCATTGGAGCCATCTGTGACTTTGGCACTGACTAGTGTGCCCTTTACCGTATCGGTACCAAGGGACTCCTCAGTTCAGACTTCTTTACCGGCACCGACTGTCCAGTCGATGCAGACTGTCACGACGTTGATGGATTTTTTGACGCCCATTGCCTTTTTGGCTCCGACAACTTACCCGACGCTGACTACCCTCTCAGCACAGACCATTCAGTTATTGGCACCAATTGTTTTTTGGTTCCAGCCTTAGCGCCGACAACCACTTCGATACCAACCTTATTGTCAGTGCAGGACATGACTTCGGCACCGATTTCCTCGTTGCAGACACCTGTAGTTCAGTCCTTTACAGCCCCATTGTTTTCAGTGCAGACCTCCGAGGTAGGCACCGAGCTTGCTACATATTTGGATAGACCTGACTCCCCCTCAGCCATGTCGGTGAAATCCACTAGAAGCCTCTCTGAACACGTGTTGCGTCTTGTGGATCAAGTGCTTTTGGCCAGAGGTATCCCGCCCCCCAGGACCTATCCTTCCTCGGGAGGTGACCACCCTTTACCAAAGACCCCTACTTATTCTCCTCCTTCATTGCCTTTGAAGCCCCTTGATATAGCACAGTCTTCCCCCTCTACGGTTCCCTTTATGGACCTCACTAAGGAGCCACAGTTGCCTTTGTGGCAGGAGAGTTTTGCTACGACCCAGGATGTCAGCTGTGGCGTACGTAATTTGGTGTTTCACAGCCATCCAGGGACTCAGAGTCGGCAGGCTGAGCCACTTAGGAGATGGGTGACACCTGCCCTGGGCACTCACCCCTCTTCAGGTGGACCGGCCTTCCAGCTAATGGAGAAGGCTCTGGCATCGGTTGGTGATCCTGTCCTATCACTCTCCCCACCCTCCTCTGGACTGCAATGTACACAAGTCGCTCCTAGCGGACACTGGGTGCAAGGGCCTCAGGATATACTCCCACAGGAGACCCCTTTTGTGCTGTCTTCCGCAGCTTCTCCCTCTGAGGAAGTGCATTAAAAGAGCTTGTGCAACAGGAAGCACATGGACTCCACAGAGGAGTCCCTTACTGAAGACACAGACTTTGATGGAGTAGGGTCTCCTCCCTCACCCTCTGAGGTATCCTTTGGTGATATTCTTGAAATTCTTAAACAGAGAGGTGCCTGGCAGCCCTCAAACCTGACCTCTGAAGAGTCTGTGTTCCTGCAGGGCTTTCGCGCCCAGCCTCCTACCTCCTGGGTTACTCCACCTGCCGACAAACTGGTCTGGCTCATCGTGCATGGAAGGCTCCTAACACCATTGAAGCTATTCCCCGGAGGCCAGATAAAATTTTGTCCTCTCCTGCTGCTGATCCCTATTGGATCAAAGGTCTTTCTGTAGATGCTTTGGTGGTGGTGGTGGCCACAACTAAAAAGGACCTGGCGGAAGAAGAAAACCAGACTGTCCATCCGCCCAACAAAGAGATGTTCGTGTTTCACTGCTGCAGTCATTACACTTGGGTTATCCTGCCGTCAGGCGGTCCCGCAGTCTGCCAGTGTTCCAAAGTCTTGGTCTGGCGTTGGTTGCTGTCGCTTTTTCCCTGACGTCAGTGCACCAGGGGTATATAAGATTCAGCCGACGCCATTTTCTTTAGTCTTTCTTGCCGCATGGTGCCCGAAGCAAAAGCAGTTCGCAAGTGCCAGTCCGACTCCTGAGATTTTCAATTCGAATTTCAGAACCGAAGTCTTCAATAAAGCTAAGTACCCCGTTGGGGAAACTTTTTCTTGCCTCAGACCGATGTCAGTAAAAGTTAATAATTGTATTTCTTGTGGGAAGCAAATACCTCATAAGGATTTTCATTATTACTGTATTCCATGCCTAGGCCCAGACCACGACGTCACTAGTTGTCGGTTTTGTGCTAGATTTAACAAGCGCACTATTAAACGTCGGTTTGACTTTGCTCGCCATTACTTTGGCCGAAGGTTCAATTATACCATGCCGTCGGAACAACCGACGACTGGAATACACAAAAAAAATGCAGAGACAAGGATAAGGACAGGCACCTGAGACCCAAAGCTGACGATGAAGCCTCTTCTAGGCCAGTCGCCAGTTCTCAGTGAGGGGCTTTCACAGCCCCTGACACCCGCTACCTCAGAGCCACAGGCCGCCTCTGACTCCCATGTGGAGATGTCTAGGCCTCTGGAAACTCAAGTTGGGCCTACAGAAACTAACCCCTCAGATGGGTCTGGAGCCGCTGAGCAGGCATCGGCTTCTGAGGGTGTTTTCAGACCTTCACAGATTACCATCAAAACTACAGCCAAGTCTAAAACTCCATTAAAGACAAAGAAGCAAGTACAGCATTCACCTGGACAGGCCTCCATGCCTAAAAAACAGATGCTCAAAATGGCCGAAGACTTAATTAGTCTGATCAGGGGTTCCCATCCCCCTCCTGATAAAAGGCCTAGGCAGGATACAGACTATGATTCCTCTGACCAAGTTTCCATTTCTTCTGATTCCTCTTCAGACCAGGGATACTCTTTACTCCCTTATGAGGATTCTGATGCTGAAGAATCTATTCCTTCAGCCTCTCCTCCTGAAGATTAATCTTTGGGGAAACTTTACATACCATGAGGGAGTATTTCCATTGGGAGGGCCAGGATTACTCAGAATCCAAGAAAAGGCTCAGAGACTTTCTTTTATTGCCTCAGCACAGGCCCCTTGCTATTCCGCCAGTGTTGGATATTGTGGATGATGTGTTCTCTGAATCCAGTTTAAATCCTGATTCTTTTCCCCCTGCTCCAGTCAAGCCAGACAGGTACTACAGAGTCCCTGACTCTCTCAAATTTCTTCATAAAAACCCTGTTGCTGACACAGAAACCATTTCCCAGGGTCCCAAAGGGGTAAAGGCTTCCATGGCTAAAAACCAGTTCCCTCTGACAGGCATTCTAGAGCATTAGACAGATGGGGGAAGAAAGTTTACACTTCTGCAACTTTAGCAGTGAGGGCTTTAAATTGCCATTTTCACATGCTTAAATACCAACAATATTTAATGTCTCTGTTAAAACAGAAAATGCTTACAAATTCAGAACATCCTGACTCTAAGGAAATGCAGGATTTATTGCATGCAGCTGAACAAGTGGGAAAACATACTCTGCAATGTGGTTTTGATTCATTAGAGGCTTCTTGTAGAGCAGCAGTTACAGGATATGTGATTCTCGAAGGCATGCTTGGTTAAAAGAACAAGGTTTACCTGATCATGTTAAGGCAAAATTATTGGATGCTCCTTTACAGCAGGATATTTTATTTGGTATTAAGGCAGAAGAGGTATTAAAGAAAATGGAGGATAAGGCAAAATCTATGCAAACAGTGAAGGATTTCTTACAGGTACAGCCACCTCGATTTAGCAGAAATTGGCCTTCAAATAATTGGTCCTTTCCAGTGTCAGACAGACCACAAAGAGGCAGATACAGACGCCCAAGAGGCAGATCTCCGCCCCAAAGCTCTTATAGACCACAACAGTGGGGTGCTTCAACCCCAAAAGGAGGGGAAGACAAGTCACAACCTTATAGGAAACAGTCCCAATGACTTCCCCTTCAAATGCCAAGCACTTACCTTTTGGCAGCTCCCTTAGGGGGAAAACTAGCACTTTCTTCACAAAATTGGCATATAATCACCCAAGACAAATGGGTTCTGAATATTGTGTCTCAAGGTTACAGGTTCCACTTTCTCACACTACCAAGGCTAAAAGGAATGCCAGACCTGCCACAAAATCAATGGGCAGAGGCACAAAAACAAATTACAGCCCTAATGGACATGAGAGCTATTCAAAAAGTGCTACAACAGGAACAAGGACAAGGATTTTATTCAAGACTTTTCCTGGTCCCCAGAAAGGACAAAGCCTGGGGACCCATACTGGACCTTTCTACTCTAAATACTTACCTGGATGTTCCAAAATTCAAAATGTTGACACTACAGCAGCTTCTTCCCATGCTGGGAAGAAGGCTTGGCTTGTTACTTTGGACCTCAAAGAGGCATACCTGCATGTCCCTATCAGACAAAATTGCAGAAGATATCTCAGATTCATAGCTGGTTCAATGCATTACCAATTCTCTGCACTGCCCTTTGGCTTATCTACTGCGCACAGGGTCTTCACAAAATGGCTGGCACCAGTAATTGCATTTTACAGACAAAAAGGAATTCAAATATATCCATACTTAGACTGCCTTATTCAAGCAGAGAGCAAGGACACTCTTCTAAAGCATCTGGTGTTTGTAAAAGATTGCTAATTTGCCTAGGGTACACAGTAAACGAAAAGAAGTCAAAACTAGTGCCCTCACAAGAGATAATATTCCTGGGTGCCAGCTTAAATACAACAACCCAGATGGCTTATCTCATGCCAGACAAGCAAGGACAACTGACTCAGTACTTTCAATTGTTGGCAACATAAAACCCAACTCCCTGCCAGAAAAATTCTGCAGGCCTTGGGGTTCATGGCATCCTGCATACTACTATTACCATATGCCAGACTGCATATGAGGAAGTTACAATGTTACCTAAAAAGTGTTTGGAATCAACACTGTCAGTTTGGAAGCAGTAATACCACTTATTCCCTGCCTACAACAGGAGTTTCGATGGGCACAGGCATGTCACCAAAACAAGGGACAGCCTTTCACTCTACCCACAGCCAGGCAGACACTAGCAACAGATGCTTCGGATTACGCCTGGGGAGCACACATGACAGGAAAATGTATTCAGGGCAAGTGGGCCACAGACCAAATGCATCTTCACATCAATCAAAAAGAGATGCTAGCTGTACAAAATGCCCTAACAGCTTTCAAGGACCTTCTGCATCTAGGACAACTATTACTAAAGACAGACAACACCACAGTTATGTGGTACATAAACAAGCAAGGGGGCACTCATTCTTATCCCCTCTGCAGACAAGCCATGACCTTGTGGAACACAGCTCTAACCTATCAAGTTCATCTGCAAGTGCAATTCCTGCCAGGAAAGAAAAATACTCTGGCAGACGACTTAAGCAGAAACATCATGGATCCTCACGAGTGGAAATTAAATCCACAAGTATTCAAGATGATAACAAAAATGGGGGAGCCCAGACAGATCTTTTTGCCTACCCAGTGAATTGCCAACTACAGAAATTCTGCACAAGGACTTACCACACACAAGCATGGAAAGTGGATGCTCTCTCGTTCAGCTGGAAAAGCCTAAAAGTTTATGCCTTCCCACCACTGCCTCTCCTTTCAAGGGTACTCCTAAAAGCCAGACAAGAAAAGCCAAAAATGATCCTGATTGCTCCAGACTGGCCAAGCCAGCACTGGTACCCAATCTTAAAGAACCTAGCTCAAGGCCCACCATGGATTTTACCTCAAATTCCACATCTTCTGACTCAACAAAACAATCAGATCCTGCACAGCCAGCTCAAAACCTTAAACCTGGCTGCATGGCAGATTCCTTAATCAAGCAGACAACACCTCTCTCTAAAGCTGTTATAGATGTCATTTTGGAGGCCAGGAGGCCTAGCACCAGGAAATCCTATTCCGAAAAGTGGAAGAGATTCTGTGCCTGGAACCAGGCTCAAAGCTTTGATCCTCTTGTCCCACATATTCCTCAGATATTACAATACTTAACGGAGATGCTGGACAAAGGCCTATCCTTTTCATCCATCAAGATCCATGCCTCTGCCATCTCAGCTCATTACAACACAGATCCTCCTATTTTCTCTCATCCATTGCTAAAACAGTACCTCAGAGGAGCTAAAAACATAAGACCGCCCCGGAGAGCACCAACACCAACTTGGGACCTCAATTTTGTCTTGGAAATACTAACTTTACCTCCTTTTGAGCCAGCCAATTCAGCAGAAATAAAATAAGTGTCATGGAAAACTGCTCTGCTTCTGGCAATAACCTCAGCACGAAGAGTCTCACAGTTACAAGCACTAATGGCAGTGGAGCCTTTCATAATTTTTCACCAAGACGGGGTTTCTTTAAGAACAAACCCTTCATTAATGCCAAAGGTGGTATCCAGTGTGGCTCTTAACCAAACTATTCACTTGCCAACTTTTTATCCAAACCCCCAGAATAAAGGGGAGAGACTTCTGCATTCATTGGACATACACAGACAGTTATGTTTCTACTTGGACAAAACAAAAGCTTTCAGGAAAACTGAGCAATTGTGTGTAGCATATGCAGCAGGATCACAGGGAAAGGCTATTTCAAAGCAGACCATTTCAAAGTGGATAGGACACTGTATCCATTTCTACTACACACAGCATGGGAAGACTGTACCTAGCAACATTGGGCCACATTTCACCAGGGCAACAGCCACTTCAACTGCCTACCTTAGAGGAGTACTTACCAAAGATATCTTGGAAGCCGCTACTTGGAGTTCAGTGCACACCTTTACCAAACATTATCACTTGCCTCTTTATTCTAAATCCAGAGCTGGCTTTGCCACTGCAGTGCTGCAGGGACTCGTAGCCACCCCAAATCCTCTATAGAACCAACCACCCTACCTCAGCTTTGGGATTCATCCCAAGTGTAATGACTACAGCAGTGAAACATGATGAACATAGTACAGTTTTGTACCTACCATAAATGTAGATGTTAGAGTGTATTCACTGCTGCAGTCCAGGTTACCCTCCCTCCATCCCCTCTTTCTTAGCTGGGACTTATCTGTATCTTTCTACCCTATACTACCTATGGGGTGTATTTGCTAGTAACTGAAGGTGTTGGTTTTACCTTTTTATGTATGTTTTATTACCAATATGTATTGCCTACCTATTTGGGGGCACCTGACATCTGGGGCAAGAAAAACTGAAGAAAATGGCATCTGCTGCATCTTATATACTCCTGGCGCACAGATGTCAGGGAAGAAGCAATGGCAATCACTAAAAGAATCACAGGCCTAAAGCAGATGCCATATGCTGACCGTCTAAAAAAAACTCCAGCTACACTCTGTGGCATATCGTCTACTCAGAGGCAATCTCTGCTTAACATACAAGGCCATGTCAAACCCTGAGCTGTTGGACATGCTCCACTTAAAGAAATCCCAATCCCTCAGAGCCACACGCTCCAGGGATCTAAACCTTATCACATTGAACAAAACATGCTGGAGAGAGAGGTTCCTGACCCAGAGACTCCCCATACTTTGGAATAGACTGCCCATACACGTCAAGCAGAGTACCTCATTGGCCCTCTTCAAAAGGAACCTTGATGATTGGATGGGAGATGGGAAATTCACCCCGGGGATCATGTCAGTCACCCTGCTAGACAGGGGCCCAGAGAAATAAATATTGTGGGAAAAAATTTCCAGGGAATTGTTATGGCTAGGCTTGCATAGGCCTTAGGGCCGATAGCCTAGTACCAGCTTATGAACCGACGCCGGACCAAGACTTTGGAACTCTGGCTGACTGCGAGACCACCTGACGGCAGGATAACCCAAGTGTAATGACTACAGCAGTGAATACACTCGAACATCTACATTTATGGTAGGTATAAAACTGTACTTTCTGGGCTCTGGACAGAATATGGAAGCATAATTTTGCATCAGCAACCTTTGTAATCAGGTTCCTGAACTATATGGCATGCTTTACCAGGCTTCAAAGAGATTTAATTTCTGAGCTGTCAAACTTTGGCTGGTGCCGTGTCTGATGAGGTCCGTGACAAAGTGGCCTCTCAGCTAGCCACCATTGAATTGATATCTAATTCCTCCATGCGCCTGATATCCCATGCATCAGAAGGAGCAGCTAGAGCGGGGAGTCCAGGCATTGTTCTGAGATGACATGCCTGGATGCGCTTGCGTAATTTTGCAGAACCCTTCAAGGCTTCCTTTCTCAATGCTCCCATTGAAGCTTCTTCATTGTTTGGACCCAAGGTTAAAAGCACACTGGCCAGATGTGAACAGGACGGTAAGACCCTTTCTGCCTTGGGTGTCTGTTATTCTTCCCCTCAATGGGCTTTCTCCAGAAACCAGAAGAGTGGGAAGATATGGTAAAAAAAGTCTCGGGGTCCTTTCCGTGACGCACAGTCCAAGTTCTCCCCTAGAGGCAAAGGGGGAAACTCTCAGGGAAGATGCCCTTTTCAGGGAAGAGGGGGTCCGCATAACCAGGGTTCCAGGGACTCTTTCCCTGGCCAATCCTACCAGCACTCCTGAAGAGCTGCCCAACTGTTTTCCTCTGGAAGTGGTTGGGGGTCATTTCTCTTTGTACCCTTCTGCCTGGCTAACCATTACCACCAATTCTTGGGTACAAAGGATAATAACCAGAGGTTATCCTATTCCCTTCGACCTTTGCCCTGCTCCCCCAACAAACTTAACCGACGTTCCACCCAGTCAAAGGGAAGAAGCAGCATTAGAGATTTCAAAACTGCTAAGAAAGAGTCATCCAAATAGTCCCTCCAGACCAGATAGGATCCAGATTCTACTCGAGACTATTTTTGGTGCCAAAGAAAACTGGGACTGGAGACCAATTTTGGATCTCTGTGTATTGAACAAGTTTGTAAAAGTACAAAAATTCTGGATGGTCACAGTCTATCCTTCCGCTTTTGGAAAAAGACAACTGGATGTGCTCGATAGATCTTCAAGATGCGTACTACCACGTAAAAGTGGACAGACCATCAAGAAGATTCCTTCACTTCCATGTGGGAGCCAGTCACTACCAGTTCAGAGTACTGCCCTTCGGGCTCTCTACAGCCCCAGTGTGTTCACAAAGTGCATGGCAATCGTCACAGCTCACTTGCGACTGCAAGGATTCCAGGTGTTTCCATACCTAGACGACTGGCTCATCTCCGCCCCCACCAGACATCTATTGGAAGAAGGCCTGGCATACTCTCTCCTCTCTGCAGAAAGGCTAGGCATAACCATAAACTGGCAAAACCCCAAATATCACCCCATCTCAGTCCACAGAATTCATAGGGGTCATCTTGAATACAAAGAATTGCAGAGCATCCATTCCAGAGCACAGAATTTTAAGGATAAAGCAACAAATGATCCCAATCCTTTCAAGGGAGAAATCCACAGCTCACTCTGTTCTACAGCTGTTGGGTTCCATGGTAGCCTCCATCACCATTGTCCCCCTGGCCAGGTTTTACATGAGGCTTCTACAGTGTCTACTGCTCACCCAATGGTATCCCTTTCAGTACCCTCTTTCAGCCAAGATTCGGGTAACTCACAGGTGCAAACAGAATTTAAATTGGTGGATGGCCCACAACCCATCACAGTGGTCTCGCCCTTTCTCCCCCAATAGCCCAAGGCTACAGTGACCACGGATGCCTCACTGATGGGGTGGGGGAGCTATGTCAGGGACAGACAGTCCAAGGTACTTGGTCCAAAATGGAGGCCCATCTGCATATAAATCTTCTAGAGCTGAGAGCGGTGCTTCTGGCGTTGCAAGCATTCCATCCCCTGCTGCCATCTGGGACTATTGCGATACAATCAGACAACATGGTGTTGGTCTGGTACATCAACAAACAGGGTGGAACCAAATCTTACCCACTGTCGAGAGGCCATGAGGATATGGCATTGGGCGATGGCTACCAACCATTTTCTTTCAGCAACACACATTCCCGGGAGTTCCAATGTGATAGCAGACACACTCAGCAGGTGTATACTAAAACCTAACGAGTGGTCCCTGAATCCCTTGATAGTGGCAGAGATTTTCAACTGATGGGGTCTTCCTTGCTGTGACCTCTTTGCATCCCCGACCAACTACAAATGCAGCAAATTTTCTCCCTGATTCTCCCTCTGGGACAGTCACACAGGGACGCTCTAGTCCACGATTGGCCCTCTGATCTACTTTATGCATTCCCACCTCTCCCCCTCATTCCCCAGTTTCTGAAGAAAGCCCACCAGTTGAAGAGCAAAGTAATCCTCATAGCACCATATTGGCCTCGTCAGATTTGGTTCCCCTTTCTTTGGCCTCACCTGCTAGATCAACCGTGGATTCTCCATCCAACCCCGGGGTTGATCTCCCATCCACAGAATCTTTCACCCCAACTTGAACAGCCTGAAGCTCACAGCTTGGCTCCTCCAATTCCCTTGATTGCCAGGCAGAATGATCTTTCTTTGCCAGTACATGACATTCTTATTGCATCTCAAGTCTTCCACCAGAATTACATATCTCAGCAAGTGGAAAAGATTTACCTTTTGGCTGAAAGAAAAACAGGTAGATCCTTCTTCAGCACCAGTGTCGATAGTACTGGGGTATCTAGCTACCCTATTTCAATCCGGTCTGTCTCCCTCTACCATTAGAGTTCATTTGGCTGCAGTATCTAATTTCCATGATGGTGTCCAAGACTCCTCTCTTATGTTACACAAATTATGCAAGACTTTCATAAAAGGCATGAATCATCTAAAACCCCCTTTTAGAGAATCCACTCAACCATGGGACCTGTCATTAGTCCCACAAGCTGACAATGCCACCTTTTGAACCAGCTTCTTCTTGCGACCTCAAATATTTGTCATGGAAAACCTTGTTTTTGGTCACCATTACTTCTGCCAGACGTATCTGAGCTTCAAGCCTTATGCATCAAGAGTCCATATTTGATTTTTCATAAAGATAGTGTCATTGAGAACTAATCCTTCCTTTCTGCCAAAAGTGATTTCTGAAATGTCCATTAATCAAACCATTGAATTGCCAGTTTTCTTCCCCAATCATTCAAACAAAGGAGAGTATAGCCTACATACCCTAGATATTCACAGGCAAATTTGTTTCTACTTGAACAGGATTAAGGCCTCTTGTAAATCTGACCAGTTATTTTTGGCGTATTCTGGACCTAGATTAGGATGTGCTGTTGCTAAGGTCACATTGGCTAAATGGTTGAAAGACTGCGTGACCTTAATTTATAAACAACGTAATATTCCATTACCTACTACCATAAAGGCTCATTCTACAAGGTCAGTGGCAACTTCTGCTGCTTTCCATGCCAAATCCTCTTTACATGACATTTGTGCAGCTGCAACTTGGGCTACTCCTCATACCTTCATCAATCATTACAAATTGGATTTGGCCTCCATTGGAAGAGATTCTTTTGGTTCTATGGTGCTCAGGAATGTCCTTCCATGAGAGCCTCCCAGGAATAAAGGTAGCTGGGGACTCTGTCCCACACGTAAGGAATGAACAAGGGTTAACAATATCAGATAAAGAAGTTATGTCTTACCATAACATTCCATCTGTATTGTTGATCCTCGTTCAGTCATTAAGACCCTCACTCATTCCACCTCCTGTAGCTTCTAGTGGATCTCACCATCCTGTTCTATTAGGTCATTTGACCAGAGGTAGCGTCTACCTTCTTTTGACTTGCAAACTCTATCTGAGGTAACAGGGAGAGGGGAATTCTAGGTAAGAGTTTTAGCTTGAGAGTTTGTAGCTGAAGCGAGCTTGGAAGATGGCCGGCTCTGTTCCGAGGTCGGAACTGATACCCACATGTAAGGAATAAACTAGGATCAACAATACAGATGGAACGTTATGGTAAGACATAACTTCTTTTTATTTCAGTTACTGCACTGTTTGCCATGCTTTTTATGTAGGCTTGAGTAATAGACAACTCAGGGTGCTGGAACATGAGAGAGACATTAGAAACAGGAAAGACACTAATGCTCTTGCTAAACATATTATGTGCCAGGGACAGGAACATAATTTTAAATTTCTTGTGCTAGAAATTATTCCTGAGAGTCTAAGGGGGGAGACCTTAGGAATCGCACAGAATCTGCAGAGCAAAACTGGATTCTGTCTCTTAATGCTGATAAGACACCAGGTCTTAATGAAGTTGTCTCTCTTAAGCCTTTTTTAAAAAGCTAGACCTCTCAAACACTAAGTATAGGACTGTGTTTTTTTTTTTTTTTTTAATGTTTTCTATATGCTTTATTTGCCTGTTTTCCAGTTGTGACATTTTTCTTTCAGATAATTCTTGATTTGATTAGTGCCTTAATTGACTGATTAACTTATGCTGTTTAAGTGCTTTTGTTACTAGTTGAGAACAGTCTGATGAAGCGGTGAGAGCACACCATGAAAGCGCTAACTCTCTTTTGTGTGTATTAAAGTTTTTTACTTTACCTTTAGCTGTGTTAGTTTTGGTACCTTTTTGTTTTTTAGTGGACCCTAGTATTCTCCAGGGTGCTTAAGAATGTGGAGTGTGAGTCTTTGGACATGGTTGGGGACCTATAGCAGGCTACGACCTGAATCACTGTCTTACTCAATGTTAGCTGCACCTGAAGTATCTCTGATGTATTATGTTGGGATACCAGTCTGGAGGTGTGCACATCTTTTATAAATATAGAAAGACCACCACCTTTGGAGCTTCAATCCAGGTTCTGGGGCCGAAAGGTGTGGAATGTGCTATAGTCTGGTAGTGCAGGGGTGCTTTCTGCTGCCTTGAGACAGGTCTCTGTTACAGCACAAATGTCAATGTTCTCCATTTTAAGGAGTGTTTTGAGTGAGTGCATTTTGAGATTTAGGTTTCTAGCATTGAGCAGCATAACCCTCAGATTGCATTTGTTTGTAGCTGGTAATTTGGTCTTTGGAACACCACCTAAAAAAGGCGCACTACAGTGGTGACAAGAGCCTTGGCCAGTATCTGGAAGCCCAGGGGTGACAGATGCAGGCCATCTCTGGCAAAGCATCTAGGTCGGTTCATCATGTCATCTCAGGCAAATACTGGATCCCTTTAGAATGACACCAGAAACTTAACCAATTGTTGAAATCAATCATTTTCTGCTTGTACTGTGGTATCATTCTGGGTGATGGTAGGGTGCTGCTCAGGGCTTGGGTCATACCCGCCTGGGCTACATACTCAGAGAGCTCCTCCATGTCTCTTTTCATAGTCCAGGGAGGTGCATCTCAGGTCATTTACACCCACATGTACAATGACAGTCATATTTGTACCTGCTGTTGAGGGACCTGAGTGTGTGTGTTATGTGGTGGATTCTGGCACCTGATGGGTAGCTGACTGTTACTTTCTCTTTATTCAACCTAGTGAGTGGGACATCAGTGTGGCTCACTATTGAGTCACCTATGACTAGTTTGTTGGGCGTGCTGTTTTGGCTTAGGGGCTTTGGTTGAGTGGCACACTGCTTAGGAGAGTTGTCTCGTGATTAGTGTTGTGTTGTGGTGTGGTCTAATGTGTTTCTGCCTTGAAGGTCTGTGCTGTTTGGGTAGATTTTTTATTGAAAGCCTCCGCAAAGGTGGGTATGTGGTTTGTGTGTTTATGTGAATGCAGTGCTGGTGTGTGTTCTAGAGGGCTATATGTTCTATGTGGTGTGGTGCAAGTGTTGACCTTCTCCTCTTGACTAGCTATTCTAGTCTTGGCTGGAGAGTGCATGGCTTCCAATTTGGATATATAAGTGCATCTCTTGCAAGTCTGAGTGTTGGGAGGTAAAAGAGGAGAGGGTTGTCAGTGTACATGAGGCAGTTGCTACATTGCCACAGGTTGCCCAAGTTCACCAGTTTAATAGGAGAAAGCACAGGGAACTGACCTTTAGACATGCCTGGAGGGGTGGGCATTAATAAGTACTGGAGCTGTTTCATTGTAGAATGTTTAGTGCTGGTAGCACTTTTGTGTGCTACAATAATTGCTACAAGAAGTCTGGCAAAGTGCTAGACTAATAAGCTAGTAAAAGTGCAGAAGAGGAAAGAACTAGCAGATCTAAGGAAAAAATTGAGGAGCAGACTTTGGCACCGCTCAGAAATTTACAAACAGTCCTGGATACAGCAGATCTGTATCTGGACTAGACTAGTTACAGGAAAGGCGGGAAAAGCACAAACATGGGATTTTAAACCAGAAAGTTGAAAGAAATGGAAAAACTGCCCAAACGGCCAATAAATTACAATTTCTGGACCAGAAACCAAGCCTCTTGTGGTAAATAGACTACCTAGTGCTTAACACTCCCACTGATAAGCTGAAAGGCTTCCCTCCAACACAAAGGCTTGGGGGGGGGGCTCAGAAGCTTGCAAACAGTCCTGGAAACATCAAATCTGTATCTGCACTAGACTAGTTACAGGAAAGGTGGGAAACAAGTGCAAACATGGGCTTTTAAACCAGAAAGTTGAAAGAGATGGAAAAACTGCCCAAATGGCCAATAAACTATAATTTCTGGGCCAGAAACCGCTCATCTTGTGGTAGATAGGCTACCTAGTGCCTACCACTCCCACTGATAATCTAGAAGGCTTCCCTCTAACACAGAAAGGCTTGGGGAGCTCAAAAGCTTACAAACAGTCCTGGATACAGCAAATCTGTATCTGGACTAGACTAGTTACAGGAAAGGCAAGAAACAAGCTTAGATTTTTTTTATACAGAAAAGCAGCTAAAACAGCACTAAAAACAAGTCAAGTGCAGTGCAAGCTAGCACACAAGTGTGTAGCAATATTAAAGCAAATACAGTTTAAATGCAATTTATTCGAACTGTATTCTGAACTGAATTCAATTATTGTTTTATTCAACTCTGAACAGTTAAATGCCAAAAATATACTTGGCTGATAAGCACACTCAGTCAGAACACAAGGAGTTTCTAGCAAAGTTTTTTTTTTTTAGTAAAGTGGAAAGGGAGAAAGGAACAGAAGATAGTTCAAGGTTAAGAACCTGAGTGGTTTGGCCTTCTCAGATGTTCTCTGTGTATTGGGTAGAATGAGCTAATGACACTAGACTGGGAGGAGTGTCCCAGATCAAATTTACATTAGGGGAGGGCAACTGCAAAGCCAGCAAGTATAAGGACAAGACATCAATAGGAAGGCAGGGTGGGAAACTATTACAGCTACTAGCTACACTATTTTAGGCAGAAAATGCTACATAAATGTTTATCACAGCAGACAAACAGCAGTGAGCCACTAAATGAAAGTTTTAAACAGATAAAGGAGCAAGGAGACCCTAGAGAATGCTTTTAACTGCAAACAAACCGGTTATATGATACACTCCTTGGCAGGAAATCAGAACAAACAGATGTTTAACAAATGGAGAAAATTTCCAGTTAATACCTTACACACACAGCGAAACTAGCTAGAAAAGATTTACAAACAGTGTGACAGTAAAAACCGTATTTATCAGGCCCTGTAAGGCAGACAGTTTTAGTACCGTGCAGATTAGTTTTTAGCAATAAAATACAATAAAAAGTATGCAGCAGACAATAAAAAGTGATACTTATTGTTATATATCACAGATCAGAGTTGTGGTCAGTGACCCTCCTGTGAGTGAATTCCTTCAACATACTGTAAAAGAAGACCTATTATTTCAGCAACAAGGCAGAGTGATGTTTATGGCTTAATGGCAATATGTGAATATTGACGTTTTGATCCCTAATTAAGAAATTATGTTTATCATAATATTCACTGTTGCTGTCATTTTATTTGACACATCTTCTATCCAGGTGGCATGTGGCTGGCCCAACCTTTAGAGCTTATCCCTTCCTTAAGGCTTTGGCTGATGCCCTCCCACCAAAGGTGTCAGAACACTGATAGTATAAAGGATGCATCAGCTGACACCATATTCAGATCTTTCTTGCTGTGCCGTGCATAGCCACGTGTTACTCGTAGAACTCATTTTGTTGGTCATCCTACTTCCAGCAGCAACAGCTCAAAATAAACAGTGTAGGGAATTTTTTCATCTTGTATTGTTGCATTATTTTTGGCTGAAATTTGATTTCTGAATCTAATACAGAGGAATTTATTGAAGTTGTTTAATAACTGTGTAATAAGTAAAACCCCCAGAAGGACTATCATTTTTGTTTGGCCTAAATCCAGAGCAAGATGTGGACCCATCTGTATTAGTATGCATCTACCCTAAGGACAATATTTTGTTTATTTTATTTTACATTTGTTGACTGGGCTAGTCTAACTGGATACATGTCCATTTTTTGTAGAGGCCCGGGGAAATAATCTCCGAGGAAGCAATATACAATCACTTACACAAAAAAAATGTGCACAGTGAACATTGCAGGTACAGAACAGAGAAAAATCACAGAGGTCATTTGATTATAGCATAGTGCTAAAAATATACAGATAGAGTTAGTACAATACAAAGTTAGTTGCAATACAACATGTAAAAAGATAGCAGCTGAGTTATATAATGTATTAGTAAACAAGTTGTGATAAAAAGTAGGAGCTGAAGTATACAATAATATGAGTAAATGTAGTCTCCATTAATAATTTCTGAGGATGTAAGTAAAAATATCTTTAAGGACTAGGTCAGTTGTTTCTAAGAAAAGGAACAAAACTACTGAGAAGAGGAGGATAGGCAGGTCCAAGTAAGAGCAGTAGTAGATCAGTCAGGTTTAGTACAGGGGCACAACCAGTGTGTTCTGAGGAAAAGTTTCAGGTTGTTTTTAGAGTGATTAGATGAAGGTCTTTCCAAGTGATTATTCAAAAAAAAAAGGGGGACCAAGCCCAATTTTGTGCTGACATGCCATCATCCAAAGCCTCCTATAGTCTTCTCCCTAAGAGAAAATGTACCAAGAATAAAATAAAAGTGTTAGAAAATCAAAGATATTTCAGACGACCTCAGTTTCTTTGGGTTTGCTGGCCCTGCATGCAGTAAGGTGTTTTTGCAGCAGAGTGCATTTCTGCTGGAGGCTTCTGTTACATCTGCTGTGGGAGGCATCCATGCTTTCAGCTTTTTGTGTGTCTTCCCAGACCAACAAAGCCAACATCCTTCCTATGGTTGAAGGTCTGTTGGCATCAATAGCATGAATTGTAGTTCCAGAATAGGATGGTTGCTTTCCCACCATTCTTGCATGGGAGAAAATTCCTGGTAAATGCATCGAGGCCTTGATTCCTCACCTGCAAACTGAAGCCTCCTGGGTGACTGTTCCTAAAGTTGAGACAGGAAGCAGTGCCCTACGGTTTGCCTAGGCTGGGACTGGTTGATGGCTCTTCCCACTTTTTGGTCCTGGGGTTCAAGTGAGACTTTAGCCATGCTAGAAAAATTCTTTGCTATTCTTCCAGAATAGATGGCCAGACTTGACTATATCTGAAGTGACTGGGGCTCCTTTTGTAAATAGAGAAGGGTGGATCCTCCTGAAAAGGATTTAAACACCTATGATTCAGGGGCTAACAAACTGGCTTATGTGGGCCAGATCCCTCTTACTGCTAATTATGATTCTATCATTTTAGTCACCTTTTATATGCTCCTCCTCGAGATAACTTTTCCTTTGAGGCACCCTTCATAAAATGATGGTGTTCAATGGGAAAACAAGCCCTAGGGGAGACACCGGACCTATTTTAATTCATCAGAACCTACGCATCTAGCAGTTGCTAGATTTCCTGAAGGATCTGTTTAATAATGCATCTTGCAAAAAGAAAAATCTGTGGTATCCCTCAAAGTCTCAGAAAACTCAGTATGCAACCTATACTGGGTTAATGCATCTTGAAAACCTGCCAACATTCTCCGTGCTCCTCGGAAGCCTGACTAATTCTACAGGGTCAAGGACTCCCATAAGTACACTTATAGGAACCCTGCAGTTGACCCAGATTTTCTGGGTCAGAGTGTGTCTCTGGATCACAGCAACAGAGCACCTCAGGTTCAATGAGGAATCACATTCCCAACGATAAAGATAGCAAAGCACTCAACAGATTTGGAGAGAGTTTTGCACCTCTGTTACCCTGCTCATTCCCTATGCTCAGCTACTAGTGCACCATTGTTGCAGAGGGAATTGAAGACAAGGCTCTGAAGTAAGACATGCTGGAACTTTGACATCTCTCCTGTCAGGTGGCCAAATATATGGCTATGATGCTGTGGAAGTATCATGCAGCTCATAGGCAACTTGATCTGTACTGAGGAGACATGTCTGACTGAGGACTACATCCATACTATGCAATGTCAAAACAAAGATCCTTCGTGCACATTTAAATAAAAGCCTCCTGTTTTGACCTCTTCCGTAGGAAATCTATAAGAAACCTGGGAGAAGAGTAAAACTACCTAGTCTGCAGGGCATATTTCTCAGACCCAGGATCAGAGGTATAATAGGAATTTCCCCAACAAAGACTTGGCCATCTCATCCTAAATAGGATAGTGCTAGACCTGTCAAAGTAAAGAAGGGCAAACTTGGAATGGCAAGTGAGACCCATAGATTAGCCCAGGAACCCTCAGGGTTGAGGGATCCAGTAGGAGCAGCCATGATTCAGCCAAGCTGCCCCCTCCTCCAGCCCAGCCTCAAAGCAGCCCCTTTTCCCTCATTTTCTATTTCCCCGCTCAGTTAGAGGTACTTGTCCTTGTAAGCAATTGGAAGGAAATACCTTAAAATAAATAGGTGATGAACAAGGCTACATTTGAGAAATAAGGAGAGAGTAGGATTTTGGATGCAGATTCTTAAGGAAAATAACCATACAGAATGTGTTCATAGAACTGCAGAAAGTATTCTAAGAAATAAGCCAACATGGCACTGGAGAAGAGATTTTACCAGTGGAGATGACCACAAGTAGGGATATAGAAAATAGGCAAGAAGGAGATTTAAATTTACTGGAAAAATGGTAAAGGAACCAAAATATTGGAAGCTAATAACTAGAGAGGGAAAGGTAATTGAGTGTAATGACTCCAAGCGGAAACCTGGACTGCAGGTTAAGAGACTGCCTTCTCATGTAGGAATTCATGTCTGAGTATAGGCAAGAGAAAGGGATAAGGGAGTGTTAAGTGAAAGTCCAGCTCTGGTAGAGATTTTAGTTGAGATAGAACAGAAGCTGCTGTTTAAAAAGGGATAATTAGTAAGACATAATATCACATAACCACTATAAAATAAATCTGATAAGGTTAGAAAGGATGGGGAATGTGTAGAGGAACCAGGCAGAGTTGTCCGCTTTCCCCTTTGTTGTTTGCATTATATTTAGAACCATTGGCAAAAAATAAGAGGCTCAGAAATTCAAGGATATAATTGGTATGATAGGAAAAGCTGGCTCTATTTGCAGATTATATTATTTTATACATGGCAAAACCAGGAAGGGACATTATAGTGTTGTGGAACATTTTAAGACTTTCATCTCTTCTCAGGATATAAAATTCATGAAGCTAAAACAAAGGCAATAGTGGTAAATTATGTACCCACACACAAATTGGCCCAACAATATCCATATTTATTGGGACATGATAAAATGAAGTATTTAGGAGTATGGATTGGCAACAACTCTGTGGTGGCAGCTTAAGGATATGTGGGAAGAGACTAAACAGAAGATAATACAAAAACTGAGAAACTGGAAGATTTGTTAGATAGATATGGATGCTAAGATACAAGCCATTAAAATGTTTTTCATCCTTTTAGTCTTATACACAGGTCAGGCATACTTTTATCAACCGGAGGAGAAGTTTTGGATAGCAATTAAGAAAGAGCTGAAGGAATTTATCTGGGAAGGGAAGACATCAAGGGTCAGGTGGGATAAGATTATTCTACCAACAGAACAAGGCAGACTAGTATTACCTAATTTGAGGGGGCATTTTAGAGCAACACAGTTAAGGCTCTTATACATAGCACAAGCAGAAAACTATAATTAAAAGTGGAAAGGAATGTTATTGACACGGGGAAGCTCAAGCAGCAATAAGGAGAGATTGGGATTTTGGATGCAGACTCTTAAGGAAAACAACCAAAATCATACAGAGTATTTTATTCATAAAATAGCAAGGAGTATTCTAAGAACCAAACCGGCACGAGAATGGAGAAAAGAGATTTTGCAGATAGGGGATGACTGTGGTCAGGGATACAGAAAATAGGCAAGAGAGGGCTGGAATTTATTGGAGAAAACTGGCAAAAGAACCAAGGTATTGGGAGCAAATACCTAGAAAGGGAAAGTAATAGAATGGGAAGAGGCCAAGAATTTATTGGGACTGCAGGTTAGAGATTGCCTTCCCTATCAAGTATTGGTATTAGAATACAGCCAAAGAGAGAAAAATAGGGGGCTCCTAAATGAAAGACCAGCAATAGTAGGGTTTAATAGATTCTAGAACAGAAGCTGCCATTAAAAAGAAATAATTAGTGAAGTGTATAAAATATTGCATGATAATTATAAGAATCAATCTGAGGAGCTGAGAAAGGATTAGGAAGAGAGAATGGATAAGCAATTCACAAAGGGACAATGGGATATATATATATATATATATATATATATATATATATATATATATATATATATATGGTTTACTATTGAAATATCGAAAGGCAGAACAAAAGAGGGCCTTAACACCGGACTATATAGCTGAAATTACACATACACGAACGGAACCATTCTCGAAAAGTAGCTATTAATGCCAAAAATGTCAGCTATGACATTTTACGGCATTAACAACACTACCACCCTTGCCGAACCTCCCTAACCCCTACACATAACATCCCTTTTATGCAGGGGGGCAAGCCCCCCTACACCCCCCCAACTATATATTCCAACTCCAAGATCGCACTACAGTGAGGAAAGGGATGTATTTCCCTAACCGCACGGTACTACAATCCCTGTACATAATCGAACGTTCTATTTGCGAATGCACAGTACATTTGCAAATATAATGTTGGATTTCGTAGCTTGCACACATATGAACTATTCAAACATCTGTAGTTCGAATAGTTCATAGGCGTACAATGCTACGTCGATATTGTAATAGTAAACCTATATATATATATATATATATATATATATATCCTAAATATGCAACAAAGTCTAGAAGATTTAGGATCTTTGCCTGGAAGTGTTTACATAGGTATTTTTATACACCAAATAGACTCCAAAGAATTTTTCCTCAGGTGGATAGCAAATGTTGGAGCTGTGACGGGCAAGAAAAAAATAGCTGGGAACATATTTTTTGGGAATGTAATGAGCTGGCAGACTTTTGGGATTCCTTGCAGACTACTCTGTCTGATATGATGGGTGAGCAGGTTGGACTGACTGGGGAGATGATATTTTGAGTTATGCTACAGAATTAGAATTGCCTAGACATAGTAAAGCCTTACTGAGTTTAATTATGGTGGCTGTCAAAAAAGCAATTACTAAAAAATGGAAATCAAAGTCTAGCCCAACTTTACTAGAAGCAGGGAATATTGTAACAGAGATAAAACAACTGGAATTGGAATCTTTAGAGAAGGGAAGGAGCAAACTACATAGGAAAAAATGGGGATTGTGGGAGGAATATATGCAGAGCAGGAATGGGGTTTAAGAGGCAGGATTTGAATGAGCCATATAATGCTTAACTGACAATGACTGGATGGTTTATAAGTGATGTATAATGTTTTTAACTACAGTTGTTTCAGTAGTGTCTGTGACGTAAATGGTTTGCAAATAAAGTGATATTTTGTATGTTTTTCATTTATATAAATGTAAGATTGCCTTTGTCATATGTGTAAATTTAATAAAGATTTTTGGGAGAAAAAGGTTAGAAAAGATGGGGAAGAGAGACTGGAAAAGCAACTTACAAAGGAACAATGAGACGGACATATATATAGCTCATATGTATGTTATTTATAACGTCCAGAAGGTTTAGGATTTTTGATTGAAATTGTTTGCAGAGGTATTTTTTTATACCAAAGTCCTTCAGAGAATTTTTCTCAGGTTGATAGCAAATGATGGTGTGATGTAAAAAGGTGAGGTAACCAGGTGCATTTTTTTGAATGTAATGGGTTGCAGATTTTAAATACTCCTGCAGAATACTGTGTCAGAAATGGAGGAGGAAATGGCTGTAACTAAGGAAATTATTATTTTTTTTTCCACACACCTTTATTGAATTATCACTTGTGACACAGGCAAATTTATATTCATATAAAAGTAATCAAACTATATTAACATAACAAACATTATACTTCAAATGTATTTCTATATATCATATAACCTAAGCAATGTTACATAAATTATTCAATTCTTGCTTTTTTAACAAGAAACTTTTTTAACAAGAAATACCTTCATTAAACCATCACTTACTACATAGACAATAATACATTTATATAATGAAAATGAACCACACCAACACAATCCTAGTCACAAGCATTTTACATCACAAATCATACCGATACACTTCCGATTGCAAATATTATACATCATTTGAATAATCTACCCAATCTTTCTCACTCAAACATTACATAGCTTGATTAAGTCCTGCTGCCTTTTAAATTTCATTCCTCCTTTGTATGCATTGTTTCCACAATTCCCATTTTTCTTATGTAGTTTGCTTCTACCCTTTTCTAAACCTCTCAATTCCAGTTTTAGCTCTGTTACTATATTCACTGCTTCCAGTATAGTTGGTTTAGATTTTGATTTCCATTTTCTAGTAATTGCTTTTTTGGCAGCCAACATTATTAGACACAGCAAGGCCTTACCACGTCTAGGCAATTCTGAATCTGTCATAGCTCAGAAAAATCCTCTCTGTCATCAGACCAATCTGCCCACTCAGCATCTCCGACAGTGCATCCTACAGGAAGTCCGCCAACTCACTGCACTCCCACAAAATATGTTCCCAATTACCTCCTCCTTCCCCTTCACACTTCTAACATTTACTGTCTACATGAGGAAAATTTCTCTGGAGTCTACTTGGGGCATAAAAATATGTATGTAAACATTTCCAGGCAAAAATCCTAAATCTTCTAGATTTTGTTGCATATTTGGGAGACGTACGTATATCCTGTTGTTTCTTTGTGAATCGCTTATCCAATCTCTTTTCAATCATTCCTAACCTACTCTGATTGATTCTTATTGTTATCATGCAATATTTTATATGCTCAACTATTTCTTTTTTAATGGCAGCTTCTGTTCTAGACTCTATTAAAAACTCTACCACTGCTGGTCTTTTGTTTAGGACCCCCCCCTCCACATTTCTTTCTCTTTGCCTATACTTTGATATCATTCCCTGATGGGGGCGATCTCTAACCTGCAGTCCAAATAAATTCTTGGCATCTTCCCATTTTGTCATCTTTCCCTCTCTAGTTATTTGCTCCCACTGCCTTGGTTCCTTTGCCAGTTTTCTCCAATAAGTTCCAACACTCTCTTGCCTATTGTCTGTCATTTTAATTGCAGTCATCTCTATTGGCAGGGTCTCTTTCTCCGCTCCCATGTAGGTTTAGTTCTTAGAATACTTTCTTCTACTTAATGGATATAATATTCTGCATGATTATTGTTCTCCTTAAATGCCTGCATCCAAAATCCCAGTCTCATTTCCTGAGCTTCCTCCTGTTTTATCCTCATCCCTTTCCACTTTGAATTATAGTTTTCTGCTTGTGCTATGTATAGGAGTCTTAACTGTATAGCTCTGAAATACCCCTTCATATTGTATGATCCCAATCCGCCCTGTTCTACTGGAAGAATCAGCTTATCTCATTTGACTGTTGCCATCTTCCCCTCCCAGATAAAATCCTTCAGCTCTTTATTAATTGCTACCCACAACATCTCCTCTGGTTGATCAAAACATGCCTGCTCTGTGAATAAGACTCCAACTTCTTTCAGCTGTTCCCATTAGGGGTCACCACAGCGGATCACCTGTTTCCATTTCTTCCTGTCCTCTGCATCTTGCTCTGTCACACCAACCACCTGCATGTCCTCTCTTACCACATCCATAAACCTTATCTTAGGCCTTCCTTTTTTCCTGTTACCTGGTAGCTTCATCCTTAGCATCTTTTTCCCAATATACTCAGCATCCCTCCTCAGCACATGTCCAAACCAACGTAATCTTGCCTCTCTGGCTTTGTCTACAAATCTTCCAACCTGGACTGACCCTCTAATATACATATTCCTAATCCCGTCCAGCCTCGTCACACCCAGTGTAAATCTTAACATCTTTAACTCTGCCACATCCAGCTCAAACTCCTGCCTTTTTGTCAGTGCCACTGTCTCCAACCCATATAACATAGCTGGTCTCACTACCCTCTTGTAGACCTTCCCTTTCACTCTTACAGGTACTCGTCTGTCACAAATCACTCCTGACTCTCTTCTTCACCTCTCTTCCACACCCACCGTTACTCTGAACTATTGATCCCAAGTATTTAAACTCATCCACCTTCGCCACCTCTACTCCTTGCATCCTCACCATTCCTCTATCCTCCCTCTCATTCACACACATATATTCTGTCTTAGTCCTGCTGACCTTCATTCCTCTTCTCTCTAGAGCATATCTCCATCTCACTAGGGTCTCCTCCACCTGTTCCCTACTCTCACTACAAATCACAATGTCATCTGCAAACATCATAGTCCACGGGGACTCCTGTCTGATCTCGTCTGTCAACCTGTCCATCACCAATGCAAATAAGAAAGGGCTCAGAGCTGATCCTTGATGTAACCCCACCTCCACCTTAAACGCATCCATCACTCCCACCGCAGACCTCACCGCTGTCACACTACCCTCGTACATATCCTGTACCACTCTTACATACTTCTTTGACACTCCTGACTTCCTCATACAATACCACAACTCCTCTCTAGGCACCCTGTCATATGCTTTCTCTAAGTCTACAAAAACACAATGCAACTCCTTCTGGCATTCTCTGTACATCTCCATCAACACTGTCGGAGCAAACATCACATCTGTAGTGCACTTTCCTGGCTTGAAACCATACTGCTGATCACTAATCATCACATCCCTTCTTAACCTAGCTTCCACAACTCTTTCCTATAATGTCATGCTGTGACTGATATATTTAATCCCTCTGTAGTTACTACAGATCTGCACATCACCCTTACTCTTAAAAATCAGTACCAAAACACTTTTTTCTCCATTCCTCAGGCATCCTCTCACTTTCTAAGATTTCATTAAACAATCTGGTTAAAAACTCCACTGCCATTTCACCTAAACACCTCCATGCTTCCACAGGTATGTCATCTGGCCAACAGCCTTTCCATTATTCATCTCTTCATAGCTATCCTTACTTCCTCCTTGCTAATCCATTTTACTTCATGATTCACTATCCCTACATCATCCAACCTTCTCTCCCTCTCATTCTCTTCATTCATCAACCCCTCAAAGTACTATTTCCATCTCCTCAACACACTCTCCTCGCTTGTGAGTATGTTTCCCTGATTATCCTTTATCACCTTTACCTGCTGCACATCTTTCCTAGCTCAGTCCCTCTGTCTAGCCAATCGGTACAAGTCCTTTTCTCCCTACTTAGTGTCCAACCTTTCATACAACTCTTCATATGCCTTATCCTTAGACTTCGCCACCTGTCCCTTTGCCATGCACCTCATCTCCTTATACTCCTGTCTACTTTCTTCATCTCTCTGACAGTCCCAGTTCTTCATTGCCAACCTCTTTGCCTGTATACTCTCCTGTACTTCCTTATTCCACCACCATGTCTCCTTGTCATCCTTCCTCTATCCTGATGTGATACCAAGCACCTTTCTAGCCGTCTCCCTTACTAGCTCTGCTGTAGTTACCCAGCTATTTGGTAACTCTTCACTGCCACCCAGTGCCTGCCTTAACTCATCCCTGAACTCCACCTCACAATTACCCTTTTTCAATTTCCACCATTTGATCCTTGGTGCTGCCCTCACACTCCTCCTCCTCTTCTTAATCACCAACGTCATCCTACAAACCACCATCCTATGCTGCCTAACTACACTTTCTCCGGTCACCACTTTACAGTCTCCAATCTCTCAGACTGGGCCTCCTACATAAGATATAATCCACCTGTGTGCATCTTCCTCCACTCTTGTATGTCACCCTATGCTCCTCTCTCTTGCTAAAATATGTATTCACCACAGCCATGTCCATCCTTTTCGCAAAATCCACTACCATCTGACCTTCTGCATTCCTTTAACACCATACCTACCCATCACTTCCTCATCCCCTCTGTTCCCTTCACCAACATGCCCATTGAAATCTGCTCCAATCACCACTCTCTCACCCTTGGGTACAGTCATCACCAATTCATCCAATTCACTCCAAAATTATTTTTCTTTCTCATTCATTGCACACCCAACTTGTGGAGCATATGCACTAACAACATTCATCATTACACCATCAATTTCTAGCTTCATAACATCACTCTATCCAACACTCTTCACCTCCAAAACACTCTTAGCATACTGTTCCTTCAGAATAACTCCTATGCCATTTCTCCTCCCATCCACACCATGATAAAACAATTTGAACCCACCTCCGATACACCTAGCCTTACTCCCCTTCCATCTGGTCTTTTGCACACACAATATACCAACATTCCTTCTGTCCATCATATCAGCTAGCTCTCTCCCTATACCAATCATACTGCCAACATTCAAAGTTCCAACCCTCACTAGTGAATAAGACTAAAGAGAATAAAAACATTTTAACTGATTGTATTTTACTATCCATATCCATATAAGAAAATGTCCATTATCTCAGTTTTTGTGTTATTTTTTGTTTAGCCTCTTCCCACATATCCTTAGCTGCCACACTAGAATCATTTTTAATCCATACTCCTAAATATTTCATTTTGTCATGTCCCCATAAATACGGGTATTCCTGAACCAGTTCATGTGTGAGTACATAATTTACCACTATTGCCTTTGTTTTAGTTTCAATAATTTTGTATCCCGAAAAGATATGAAACTGTCTCAAAATGTTCCACAACACTGTAACATCTTTTTCTGGTTTTGCCAGGTACAAAATATCATCTGCAAATAAAGCCAGCTTTTCTTGACTACCATACAAATTCATCCTTATCAGACCCCCTTTTCCCATTTCTACATGGGGTCGGGTAATCATGTTAACTGTCATCATCTCTCTCTATTCAATGCCACACTCCTGACTTCTTCGACATTCATGCCTGACTGTCGCAGATTTTTTTTCACACAATCCATCCACCTCTTTGCTGGATGTCTTAGTTTCCTTTACCTTCTTCCTGCCTTTCCCAAATCTTCTTCACCAGATTGTCTTCTGCTTTTCTGCACATGTCCAAATGACCATAATCCATTCTGTTTGATCTTTTCTGCAATTGGAGTTACTTTGGTTTTTGCTCTTATATCTTCATCTGTCCCACAGAGTGGATCCTACCACACTTCTCAGACACTACATTTCCATCACCTCTAGCTTCATCTGTTCTGCCTTTACTGCCCAGGTTTCTGTACCATGCAGTAGTACTGGCTACACCACTCTATTGTACACCTTATTTTTCAAGTTCTTTTGCATTCTTCTGTCATAGACTACACTTGACACTGTGCTAGTTGGCTACAGACTCTCTGATTTTACCTTTGACCTCTTCATTCAGACTTCCCTTCTCCTCAACCACCCCTCTCAGATACTTGAAGCTATTTACCTGTTCCACTGTCTTCCCTTCTGTCTCAATTCTCAGCTTCTTCTGATTTCCCCAGTTTGCTGCCATTACCACCATCATATCTGTGCTTAGATTCATCCCATGTGCCTTCAGTTTTCCATTAGCTTGCTCTATACTTTGTTGGAGTTCTTGCTAAGAATCTGCCTGTAATGCCACATCATCTGCATTCAGCAACATTGTTTATCTGTCCCCTCTGACCCGTTTGCTAAGGTAGCTATCGCCAGTATGAACAGCAGTGGGCTCAGAGCTGAACCCTAGTGTGCACCCATTCCCACTGGGAGCCCCTCTATGAGGCCAAAAACTGTTCGAACTTGAGTCATTGGGTCCTTGTACATAGCCTGCATTAATTCTACAAATGTTTCTGGGACTTCAAACCACCGCAGAACTGCCCAGATCAGCTTTCTTGGAACCTTGTCATATGCTTTATCCAAGTCTAGGAATGCCCAGTTGGACTCTTTTATCATTGCTAGCTTCTTCTCAACTATCTGTCTCACTGCAAACATCGGGTCAGTTGTTCTGTATCCTGATCTGAATCTGAACTGCTCAGCTCCCATTTTACATTCTATTCCTCTGCCTATCTGTTTATCAACCACCCTTTCTAGAACTTTCGTGCAGTGTGATAGGAGTTTGATACCTCTGTACTGCCCACAGTTGATGTCCTCTTTGTTCTTGGACACTGACATGAATATGCTTATTCTCCAGTCATCTGGGATAAGCCTTTCTGTCCACACTGCTATGGGTACCCTCAAGAGCATTTCTCCCCAATCTCACCCAGCATCTTTATCATATCTGCTGCGACCTCATCTGAACCTGCTGCTTTCCCTGACTTTGTTTTCCTTAGTGCTATTCTTACTTCTTCTAGGATAGGCTCCTCTTCTCCTCCTCTCACTGTAGGCTGTATCTGGGGCAGTACAGCTTCTGTGGGTTTTTCTTCATTTAGAAGCTGCTGGAAATACTCCTTCCATCTGCGTTTGATGTCCTGTGGACTGGTGAGCAGGTTGTTGCTGGCATCCCTTATGAAGGGTGTCGGACTATCTTCTTTATCTTTCTGTCTTTGTCTTGCATCATGATATAGTTTTGTCTTGCAACCTGATATAGTTTTTGTTCCACCTACTGAGTCACTTTCCAGAGGTTGGTAGAGTGCCCCTGATGCCCTATTCTTTGCTATTGCAACTCCTTTCTTAGCTTCTTTGTTAGAAAAGACTGACCAGGCTAGGAAGGAATACTGGTTGGCTATCTCCCACTTTTTCCTGTGCTCCTTCTTTCTTTTGATGACTTCCTGGACTTATGCATTCCAATACCAGCTTTCCTTATATACCTTATTTCCATACCTGACTCAGCACATACCTGTTCTGTAGCCCTTTCAAACATGCTGATTTGAGGTGCTGCCATTCTTCTTCAACTCCACCTATTTCCTCCTCTTCTTGGGGTGCTAGAGCCCTGAATAATTCCTTGAACTGTTGTATTTTCTCTCCAGTCAACTTCCAGATCTTCAGCTTGGTGTCTGTTGACCTTAGAGCCTTCTCTGACCACTGCTTGCAGCTGATTGTGGCAACCAGTGGTTTATACTGACTGTTTCAGTGGGGATGATTTTGCAATCATTGATTCTTCCCCAGTGCGTGTTCCTTACTAGAAGGAATGCTACCGGAGTTGCATGTTGGCCACTCTTGTATGTGATCTTGTGACTGTCTCTCTTTCTGAACTATGTGTTGGCTACTATCAAGTCATTTGTTAGACAGAAGTCTAGAATGGCCTCTCCTTTATTCCTCTTGCACCACATATGTGGACCCAGGCAGTCCTCATATCCTATTCTGTCTTTTCTGATATGTGCATTCAATTCACCCATTGTCAATACCAATTCATGTTGCCCTGCTTTATCTAGTAGGTCCTGCAACTGCTGTCTGAATGCACTCTTTTCCTCACTATCACAACCCTGTTATGGGGCTTCATGCTGAGAATATGAATACTGCCCTATCATTACACTGGAGTCTGATTGCCATGAGTCTGTCACTAATTCTGATGATATCCCTCACTGCTTTCTGAAGCATCTCTCTCAACGCAATTCCCACACCATTTCTAGCCTGTCTCCTCTTGAGTAATAGACTCTGGATCCCAAGCCAAGTGGCTTTGCTGCACTGCCCAGACTGGATACATAGGATGTCCATCCTCTTCTGTATCATCATGCCATCCACTTCCAAGCTGTGTCCCGTCAGTGAACTCACATTAAGTGTAGTAATTCTTAGTTCATGTTTGGCAGGTTGAATGGTTTTGCATCCAGCTTTCAATCAACCTGCCAAACATGAACTATCCCAGGTAACCCAGGCTGGGCAACTAGACACTGGCCGACCAGTAGCTTATTAACGCAGTGCTGCTGGGGTTTGTTGGGACACACTGGCCATTAGGGGGAAATACACCCCCTCCCACCATTAGCATGGGTCCCTGGCATTGGTCGGAGTAGGCCAGGTCCTCAACCCACTTATCACCAGTAACTACCCATGCACATCTGGCGACATTAATCAACATGACCAAATTAACTAGAGCCATATATTTTACACAGTTGAGTGGTTATCCCTGCCACACGGCGTGCAGTCTGTGATCCATGTTCTCCTATCTCCAGGATACTGTGCATGACAGTAGATGCCCCAGAGTGGTTGGTCTCTACAACTCTTCCCCCTATAGGGCACCATATGGAGTCTGTGCTGCTGCCCACAGCTCCATTCATTGGTGAGTTTGAGATGGAAACACTCAGCATGTTTTTTGGAGGTGGGAGGAACCCCACAGAGACACAGGGAGAACATGCAAACTCCAAACAGGCATTGGTCAGAGGTCAGGATCAATCATTGTACATTGTGCATGGGAGGCAAAGACCTTAACCATTATGCCAACTGGTCTCCTCATACCAACACTGGTCTGCCATACCAATTATATCCTTGAATTTCTGAGTCACTTATTTTCTTTGCCAGTGCTTCTAAATATAATGCAAATAAAAGGAAAAGAGGACAGTCCTGCTTGGTTCCTCTTCTCAAACAGAAATTATCAGAGGACCTCGCCCGCTTTTATTTTCACCTCTGATCCCTCATATATTCTCCTAATAAACCTTATATATTTTTTTCAGGAAATGCAAATGCTTCCATTGCCTCCCCTCCACAAAACCACACTGATCCATATCTGTCAATTTTGGCATTACTTTTGCCATTCTTTTAGCTATTATAGACATAAAGACTTTATAATCATGGTTTAGTATTGAAATGGGCCTGTATGAATTTTGATCTGATGGATCCTTACTCCCTTTAGGTATTACAGCTACCACTGCTTTCTTCCAGGATGGTGGTATTTCCTCTCCTCTTAATATTTTGTTAAACAAAACCTTCAGATCTTTATCATTTTTCCCTCTCAGCTGCCAAACTTCCACAGGAATACTATCTATTCCTGGGGACTTTCCTGTAGATTGGTCATACATCACAATTTTTATTTCATCTCCTCCTATCCTAACTGTTGGTAACTGAGCCTCATCTACTTCTAACCTTGGCATATTTAATTCTTCCATAAACATTTCCATTTATATATTTTCTTAATTTTCATCTCTCTCTCTGCTTTATAGAGACTGTCCCATAATTTCCGAAATAATTCTAATACTTCTAAAGGATCTGTTATCTTCTTTGTTAAAGGGTCCCTAAGTTTGGCAACAAACTGTTCTACTTTCTGTTGCCTGAGTCATTGTGCTAAAGGTTTTTGTGCTCTAGTCTTATCAACAAACAGTTGCTTAACAGCAATCTTTCTAAACTCATGCATGTTATTGAGGTAATCCCTTATTTTCTGCCTACCATTCTGCAGTTGATCTTCTTTTTGTTCTGTGCGATTCCCCTATTCTGCAATACATTCACATTTGTCAATCCTTCTAAATAATTCTTGTTACTTCTTAACCATAGCTCCCTTTCTTTTATTTCCACCCTATTTTTAAACTCCACCTTAATTTTATCCCAGTGCCTTGCTATATTTTCAGAATAAATTTCTATCCCATCTAACAGCTCCTGAATAATCTTCACTACCCATTCCTTAAATTCCTTTCTTTTCAACAAATAGGTGGGAAAGCGCCAATGTCTCATTTTTATTTCATTACCCTGTGTTTTTATTTTAGTTATTATTGACACATGATCTGAAATAGTTATTGGGTGGGTATCAAGACCTTCAATTAAGTGCACATGGTCCTGGGAAATGTAAATTCTATCTAGCCCAGCCCAGTTTTTATATCTTGGGGAATAATATGTAAATTCACTCCAAACTCCTATTACTGAATTCACATCCTCCATGACAAATATGTTCATAAATTTCTTCAAAAATCTACCTTCCTTTGTTATATTTTCCATTCTGCCCCCCTCCCGAAACATTTTTACTGCTGCAAATCAAGTTCCAGTCACCACCTATAAGTAATATTCCTTGCTGAAAACTGATTAGTTGTTCCAAAAATTTCTTAAGCTCCATTACAGCAGTTGTGGGTGGAATATAAATACATGCCAGTGTAATCCTCCTCCCTTGCCAGTACTCCCTTAGCACTACAAATCTGCCATGATTATCTTTTTTATCTTCTATCACTGTTGGAACTCCTCTTGCAATTAATATAAATACCCCTGTTTTCCTTTGTCCCAGGTATTCTGGTGAATAACTATCCTGAAATCCTTTCTTTATCAAATTCACATGTTCATTTCTTTCTAAGTGTGTGTATAACATCCTTTTTATTAACTGTCTAGTTCCAGTTTTTGTGTTACATGTATACACTGTTTGGCAGGTTGAACTTTTATATAGTTGTTTCTTGTCATATCTATTTGAGCCTATGTTACATCTTATAAAACTTTTTGTTTTATTGAAAGCCCTCAAACAAAAAAATAAACACACCCCAATACCCCCTTAAAACCTATTAATACTAACACACAAAACTATGTACACCTTCACATATTGAAGCTTTAACCTCCTCATAGGAACAAAAGTCCCAAACTGACAGCTACACTGACAGACTTGAGTTACCTAAAAGAAAGGTCATCCATGCTAAGACTCATGGTGCAGCCTCTGCTTCTAGTAAGTGCTGATTTGTTTTGTTGTTTGTCTTTATATCTTGCACAGCTGGGAAAACCCATGAATGTTTTCAGAGAACATTAACTACCTTGGGAAAACCCCTGAATGCTTTCTGCAAACATTATCGCTTAGCCAAGATGTTCATCGTGCATACAGCTGCAGTCATAACAGATGGGTTCTCCTGCCGTCAGGTGGGTCCTCGGTCGGCCGAATTCCAAAGTCTAGGTCCGGCGTCAGTTGTCATCTCTTCTTCCCTGACATCAGTGCGACAGGGGTATAAAAGAACCAGCCAACGCCATTTTCTTCAGTCTTTCTTGCCGCGCGGTGCCTGAAACAGAAGCAGTTCGCAAGTGCCGGTCGGCCAGCTCCTGAGATTACGAAAAATTTGGAAACCGAAGTCTTCTTAAAAGCTAAGTACTGCTAGAAACTTTTCTTGCCTCAGACCGATGTCAGACAAAGTTAATAATTGTATTTCTTGTGGGAAGCAAATACTGCATAAGGATTTCCATTCCCTCTGTATGCCTTGTTTAGGCCCAGACCAAGACGTCTCGGTCTGTCACTTTTGTGCTACATTCAACAAACGCACTATTAAGCGTCGGGCAGAGTTCGCCCAGCATTTTTTTGGGAAAGCATTTAACTATACCATGTTGTCGGATACTCCGACTCCGGTTTTGTCTAAAAAACGCAAAGACAAGGACCGACACTCGAGGTCCGCGGCATCTACCGACACCACACCAAAGCCGACTACACGTGGTCCGGTTCTCAGTGAGGCGCCTACGCAGCCCCTGGTTACCAACGACATATCTTTGGCAGTGTCTCCTGTACCCGAGGTCGCAGGCTCCTCGGCCCACACCCCGACTACAGATATCGAAGCCACTCTTGGCGTTGAAACACAGAATGTGGACAGGTCCACCTCCACTCAAGGTGTCTTCAGACCTTCCTCTTCTTTCTCCATCAAGGCTTTCACCAAGTCTAAAGCAACCATGCACCCTAAGAGACCAGCTACACAGGGCCCATCTCCTGGCCCCATGCCTAAGAAACAGATGCTTAAAATGGCTGAGGATTTAATTACTCTAATCAGAGGTTCTCAGCCACCTCCGGACAAAAGGCCCAGAGTGGAGGAAGATTCCCCCTCCTCTGATCAGGGCTCCATTATTTCAGAACACTCTGATCAGGAACAGTCTTACTCCCCTTTTGAAGACTCTGATGCAGAGGAGTCTATTCCTTCTGTATCCCCCCCTGAGGATTACTCATTTGGGGAAACTTTACATACCTTAAGGGAACACTTCTACTGGGAAGGCCAGGATTATTCAGATTCCAAGAAAAGGCTCAGGGAATTTCTTTTGTTACCCCAGCACAGGCCTCTGGCTATACCTCCTGTCTTGGACATCCTAGATGATGTTTACTTGGAGGCCTGCCTTAACCCGGACTCTCTACCTCCAGCTCCAGTTAAGCCTGACAGGTACTACAGGGTTCCTGACTCGCACCAATTTCTTTACAAAAGCCATGCTGCTGACATAGAAGCCATCTCACAGGGGCCCAAAGGAGTTGAGGCTTCCATTGCCAAAAATCCATTGCCTTCCGAGAGAGATTCCAGATCCTTAGAAAGGTGGGGAAAAAAGGTATATACCTCGGCTACCTTAACCTCGAGGGCCTTAAACTGTCAGTTTCATATGCTAAAATAGCAACTGTTTCTGTTATCTCAATTGAAAAGTAAAATGTTGCAACCTGAACAACCAGACGTAAAGGAGTTGCAGGATTTGATGCATAGTGCAGAACAAGTGGGTAAACATACCTTACAATGTGGTTTTGATGCTCTAGAGGCCTCATGTAGAGCTGCTGTTACAGGCTCAGTCATACGTAGGCATGCCTGGCTCAAGGAACAAGCCTTGTCTGATCATGTCAAAGCTAAATTACTAGAAGCCCCTCTTCAAAAGGATGTACTATTTGGGGAAATGCTGAGGAAGTATTACGGAAAATGGAGGAAAAAGCTAAATCAATGCAAACTGTGAAAGAATTTCTGCAGGTTCAACCCCCACGTTTTAGTAGAAATTGGCCTTCCAAAAACTGGTCCTTTCCTGCCACAGACAGACCCCAAAGAGGCAGATACAGGCGCCCGAGGGGCAGAGGACAATCACAAGGATCGTACAGAGGCAGACAATGGCAAGCTCCTACACAAAGAGGTGGTGAGGACAACTCGCAATCTTTCAGAAAGCAAACCCAATGACTTTCCCCTTTGCAGGCCAACCAGGTCTCAAATGGCAGCCCCCTTAGGAAGAAAGCTGGCACTATTCTCAAAAAATTGGCATGTTGTCACAAAGGACAAATGGATCCTGGACATTATAAACAGAGGCTACAAATTCCATTTTCATACCCTTCCAAAAATGAGAGGCATGCCAAACCTGCCACACAATCAAAGGGCAGAGGCACAAAAGCAAATTTCAGATCTTATAAACATGAAAGCTATTCAAGAGGTACCTACACACGAACAAGGTCAAGGTTTTTATTCCAGGCTATTTCTGGTGCCAAGGAAGGGAAAAGATTGGAGACCTATTTTGGATCTTTCCATCCTAAACACATTCCTACTGCACAAAATTCAAGATGATCACTCTACAGCAACTTCTTCCCATGCTGGGCAAGGAGTCTTGGCTGGTAACATTGGACCTCAAGGAAGCATACCTGCATGTCCCAATCAGACAAAATTGCAGAAGATACCTCAGATTTCTTGCAGGTTCAACCCATTATCAATTCTCTGCATTGCCCTTTGGCTTATCTACTGCACCCAGAGTATTCACGAAATGCCTGGCATCAGTAATTGCCTGCTGCAGACTTCAAGGGATACAAATATACCCTTATTTGGATGACTGCCTGATCCAAGTGGACAGCAAGCACATTCTTCTGAAACATCTGGCTTATGTAATAATGTTATTAAACTCTCTGGGATACACAGTCAACAAAGAGAAATCAAGGCTAATACCCTCTCGGAATATAACTTTCCTGGGTGCCAATTTGGACACAAACACCCAGATGGCCTACCTCACGCCAGAGAAGCAGGGGCAACTAATTCAATATTTCAGAACACTGGCAAATTGCACCAGGCTGACTGCAAGGAAAATCCTGCAGGCTCTGGGATTCATGGCATCTTGCATCTTACTAATCCCATGTGCAAAGCTGCATATGAGAAAACTACAATGGTACCTAAAAAACATATGGTCTCAACACAGCCACAGTTTGGAAACAATAATACCACTAATTCCATGTCTGCAAAAGGAATTTCTGTGGTGGGCTCAAGCATGTCAAACAAACACAGGTCTTCCATTCAGCAAGCCCCAAGCAAATCAAGTCATCACAACAGACGCCTCGGACTACGCCTGGGGGGGCGCACATGACAGACCGGTGCATTCAGGGCAAATGGTCCCAAAAAGAAAAGCACCTTCACATCAATCAAAAAGAAATGCTAGCAGTAATAAATGCTATTATAGCTTTCAAGGACCTTCTACAACCAGGTCAGCTATTGATAAGAACGGACAACACCACAGTTATGTGGTACATAAACAAGCAGGGAGGAACACATTCTTATCCCCTATGCAGACTGGCCATGTCACTTTGGAACATGGCCATGGACTTACTAATGGAACTACAAGCACAGTACTTGCCAGGCAAGGAAAATACGCTGGCAGACAACCTAAGCAGGAATATGACAGATCCACACGAATGGAAGTTGCATCCAAAAGTTTTTACAGAAATAATCCAAGAATGGGGAAGGCCAGACCAAGATCTCTTTGCCTCCCACAAAAATCATCAATTGACAAAATTCTGCTCAAGGATCTTCCATCCAAAGGCCTGGAGAGTGGACTCTCTGTCTTTCAGGTGGACATCAATGACAGTTTATGCCTTCCCACCTCATCCTCTGCTGCCCAAAGTCCTATTGAAGACCAGAGCAGACAGACCAAAGATGATCCTCATTGCTCCGGACTGGCCAAGGCAACACTGGTACCCACTCCTGAGGAGCCTGATGCATTCCCCTCCATGGACCTTGCCTCTAATGCCTCTTCTGACTCAGCACAGCTTCAAAACTCTTCACAGTCAGCTAAAAACACTCAATCTAGCCGTATGGAAGATTCCTTAGCATCACAGCAGGCCCTACTCTCCAAGGAGGTGCAGGATGTCATTTTGGAGGCCGGAAGGCCATCAACTAGAAAAGCTTACTCTGCAAAATGGAAACGTTTTTGTGTCTGGAATGAGAAAAAGGGCCAGAACCCTGGAAAACTGAATTTACCTCAAATACTACAATATTTGGCTGAACTGCTAAGCAGTGAACTTTCGTTCTCCTCCATCAAAATCCATGCCTCAGCCATTTCTGCAGAATACAACACTGATCCTCCTTTATTCTCTCACCCTCTTTTAAGACAGTTCCTCAGAGGGGCTAAGAATTTAAGACCTCCAAGGAAACAACCAATACCTGCTTGGGATCTTAATTTCATTCTGGAAAAACTGACTTTGCCTCCTTTTGAGCCAGCTACCTCATCAGATTTGCAATATTTGTCCTGGAAAACGGCTTTCCTTCTGGATATCACTTCAGCTCGTAGAGTTTCAGAACTACAGGCTCTCATGGCTGTCCAGCCTTTTATCATCTTCCACCAGGACAGAGTTTCCTTACGAACCAACCTGTCCTTTATGCCTAAAGTGGTATCCAGGGTAGCTTTAAACCAGGCCATACATTTACCTACTTTTTATCCCAATCCTCAAAACAAAGGGGAGAGATTACTACATTCCCTGGACATCCACAGGCAACTGCGTTATTATTTGGACAGAACAAAACCTTTCAGAAAATCAGAATAGCTCTTTGTGGCCTATGCGGTAGGAGCTCAAGGAAAGCCAATTTCCAAACAGACAATCTCAAAATGGATAGCCCACTGCATACGCTTTTGCTATTCCTTTCATGGCAAAACTGTACCTACAGGCATTAGAACTCATTCCACCAGGGCCACAGCCACCTCTGCAGCTTTCCTCAGAGGAGTTCCTACCAAGGATATTTTGGAAGCAGCCACTTGGAGTTCTGTGCATACCTTCTCCAAACACTACAACCTACCATTATACTCCAAATCTAGAGCAGGCTTTGCCACTGCAGTCTTGCAGGGCATTTTGGCTCCTCCTAGTTCCACCTAGTGCCTACCACCCCTTTCTTAGCTTTGGGATTCTACCCATCTGTTATGACTGCAGCTGTATGCACGATGAACATAGTACAGTTTTGTACCTACCATAAATGTAGATGTTAGAGTGCTAATACAGCTGCAGTCCAGGTTTCCCTCTCCTTCCCCTCTAGGGGTATTCTTTTATGGTGTATTTGCTTGCAACTACTGTTTTTTGATTATATTGCATTGCATTACTGCATAATTTTATGTATTGCCTTCCTTCTGGGGGCACCTGACATCTGGGGCAAGAAAAACTGAAGAAAATGGCGTTGGCTGGTTCTTTTATACCCCTGTCGCACTGACGTCAGGGAAGAAGTGACGACAACCGACGCCAGACCTAGACTTTGGAATTCGGCCGACCGAGGGCCCGCCTGACGGCAGGAGAACCCATCTGTTATGACTGCAGCTGTATTAGCACTCGAACATCTACATTTATGGTAGGTACAAAACTGTACTTTCTCTTTTCTTTCCTCAGCCAATCACTCTCCACTAGACTGTAGCCAGTTTCTGTTTATCAGATTATCTCCATGGTGACATGAGAACCAGACAGCCAGTTTCTCTTTATCAGATTGTTTCCATGGAAACATGACCTGCTACAGAATTGTTATTGAGCTTACATGTATTTGCTACAAAAAGTCTCATAATATTCAATGTTCTTTTTCATTTACTTACTATCTCTTAAAACTTGTTACTAAATCAATCTAAGCTCTGTAATGCAGTCATTTTCCCATGCAAGAATAAAATAAAGCACATTAATCCATCTTTTATCATGCTTTTTAACCAGGCTTTTCTATGCATCGCAGTGCCTACATTTCTTAAAACTGAACAAGAAAAGAGGAAAAAGGGAAAAAGAAAAGTAAAAAAAGAACAGCAGCACCTGTCCACAATCACCTGTTACACTTAAAAATAACTGGAAAAACTTTACTTTATACCATGCAAAGAAAACCACATGCCACAAAACTGGTACTATTTAAGGAAACAAAAATCTTTACTTACAGTTAACTTTTCATTCCCCTTGCCCTCTCCAAAGCACTTTTCCAAATACTAATGACATGAAATAGGGCATATGCTTTAGAGTTCCCCACAAGTCCAACAAACTTTGAAAAAGTTCAGTATTCCCAGATTTTCCTGTTCTGTCATATTTCACAAATATAATTATTGCATTGTGATCCCATATTGAGTTACTGGTTTTATTACTGTTCAACTCTGAAATCCTGTCTTTGCTTCATTTCCAATGTACTCTTGATTCTTCTAGTCAACTCTTGTGCTCCCTTCCTTCTCTACAATATTGTTCATTGAAACCGTGGAAAAGGTTTCACAGGTACAGTCTCTGTGGTCTTTATTACTAGAAGAACAATAAGCAGAATCTCCATCTGTTTTATAGCTTACTTTCTGTTGGACAAACTTTTGTATTTCCTCCTTAGCATGTACTTCATCAAAAAATGATTGTCCCTCCAGGGAAGAATATCTTGAAGACAGCTGTGTACAGCAGTTTGAATCTCACATCTGAATCTTGACATTCCCTTAATAATGGAATAAATGTGTTCCTCTTCTGTCTGGTGTACAATGAGTAATCCTTCTCCACAAACACTCTGCTGTCTCCCACTTTTAGTACTCTTTCCTCCTGCCACAATTTTGTCAGAATCAACTCCTCCTGGTGGGTAGGATTGCATCTTTAGTATTAAGGTCTAGGTTGTTTTCTTATAGCCAGGTTTGGAGTATACATACGATTTGCTCTTTCAACTAGCAACTCCTACTGTGGAGTACCAGTCCAGTTGCTTATTTGTGCTTTCATAAAATTAATGCAGTCTGATCTTTCCAGCTTCTCTGGTATAGCTGAAAATTTTCCCTACGTACTCTGTCCTCTAATTATATTATTTTTTAAACATCTCTTCCTGAGCAGTCTCATATTCAGTCAGCCTTTTCTTTATTTCGACCTCTTATTTTTGCAGCTTTATCATCTCATCTGAATATCTGTTTAAAGTTTCTTCCATTTTTCTAGCCTTTTGTTGTTTGTGTTGATATACTCCAACAGTGTTTTGTTTATTTTAACCAGGTCTGTATGCAGTTCTCTTGCATCTTCTTGCAGGTTACTGGAAGTCATGTCTAAAAGTGGTATTACTTTTTGCTGAACAGCTGCAGCACTCTCCCCAGTCAGTGTTTCTTTTTCACATTTTGTAGTTGATTTTTCCAGGTTTTCTGTATTTCTTTATTCCTGGCATCCAGGCAGTGCACTTACTAGCCAGTTGCTGAAATGTACCCATAAACACAAGTCTACTGGATTTATGTGGTGAGTTTCTGATCTGATGTCAATTTTCATGTAATCCTTGACAGTGGGCTCAGTTCCAAGCCTTAGAACCAACTTGGCTGTTATTCCAGCTCATGCCTTCCAAAACTTTCAAGCTAGGCTCTACTCATAATGCTCCTCACCAATTTACCTCAGATCTCATTTGCTGCTTCATGGTGCCAGAAGCATTCAACCAGTCTCTCGAGCCTTGGCTATTTTATTGTAAGTTAGTTCATTTTTGTCTTGTATCTCTCTTTTTCTATATTTCTCTTAAATTTAGTGTGTGTGTGGCTCTCCTTCTCATTTCTACTGTTAGGTATTCTAACTTACCATTGTTTGAACTTCCCCCTTTTTTCCGTCTGGGTAGTTTATATTACTATTGCTGGTAATCCTCTTTTTTCCTTTAAAAAAAAAGTCTCTCTCTCTCTCTCTCTCTCTCTTTATCTCTACATGTGTGTGTGCTTGCAAGTGCTAGGCCTTTGTTTTTTCTTATGATGGCTGATGAGTCTTCTAAGGATACCCCTGGTTCTAAGAGATGCCGAAAATGCTGAACTCTGATGGACACATTTTTTGTGTATACTGTCTAGGTGCTGTCCATCTTCAGGAAGATTATGCTCTCTGCCATGGTTTCTGCCAGAACCCTGACTAAGCACAGGAGCAAACGTATTTTGAAAGGACTCCTTAAAGGTGATTTTGAAGAGATGATCTCTGGTCCTATGGACTGAAGCCAGCTCTTCCACTGGCTCATCTAAAACAAAAAAAGACCACATTCAGTTCCGACAATTTCCATGGAGCCACCTGCTAAACTGACCAGATCTCCTATGGTGCCAAATGTATCTTCAACACTGATAGGTAAAGACAATTTTGCTTTGACACAAACTTTGGTGCAGACACCTGAACCTTTGGCACCAAAGCAGCCTCGTCTAATTTGTGTACCAAGAACTTCATATACTCCATCAGTGGACCCATTTGCTGACTGTCTTCCAAGTCCTTTTTTGGAACCAAGACTGCCAAGATCCCCATCAGCCTCCTCTATTCAGTCCACTAAGAGGCTGTCCAAGTCAGAAATTATGAGATTGGTGGACCAGCTCCTAACAGTGAGAGGATTGACTTCATCTTTGTTTCCTAGCCAGGTTGGTTCTGGAGTCTTACCTATTCACATTCCACCTCCGACTCCAGCCAAGTCTTTGGAGCCCCTAGTATTGACCATCCTGGCTTCGGCTGTTTCAGTGCCAGTAAGAGTTCCCTCTCCAGCATCGATTATTGCCTTGAGCTCTTTTGGCTTGTTGGAATGGAAGGCCTCACAAAGTTGGGGCTTTGTTGCTGGTTCCAAAGGGCAGGGTTTGACTTTGATTCTTTCAGAGCTCTCAATCCTCCTCAGGGCCTCTCCATACATAAGCTTGACCTTGGCTTCTGCCTCGGAGATGGCTTTCTTGATGCAGAGTATGACCACTGTTCCGAAGGAGTCTATCTCATTTCCAGGCTTCCATCCCTCTATAGAGGGGCCTGCCTTTTGAGCTATGGAGAAAGCTTTGTCCATCATGGACTCGGTCTGTGCCATCCCTGCTGGGCTATGTAACTTGTCCATCCCCTCAACCGGAGCTTCCTCCAGGCTCTTCCCAGGAATAAGCTACCCTGGTGGTATTTTCTTCAGATACTTCTGTGGAACATCCCACCAAAGAGGTACCTTTGAAGAAAAAGTGCAAGAGGAAGCACTTGGACTCCCCTGAAGAGTCTTTCACAGGGAATACTGATTTTGATGAAGGGGAAGGTTCCCCTAGGTCACCCATGATGATGTTTCCTTTGGTGACATCCTAGAAATCCTGAAGCAGAGGGTTGCCTGGACTTACCTCCAACCTTCCGCAGAGGAATTGTTATACCTGGAGGCTTTTCATGCCCAGTTATCTTCCTCTTGAATCTCCTCACCCACTGATGATCTTATAAAGCTGGCCTGGAAAATTCCTGACTCCATTGAATGGATCACCAAAAGACTTGACTGGATTCTATCTGCTCCTTAAGACGAGCAACACTGGGCCAAGGGTATTCCTGTAGAAGCCATGGCGATAGCAGCAGCCACCAAAAAAGAAGTTGCAGAAGAAATTCCTACTATCCATCCTCCTATCAAGGAGTCTAGGGCTATGGATAGCTTTGGGAAGCATGTTTATGCTTCATTGACCTTTGCTCTCAGGTCCTTGAATTATATGGCACATTTTGCCAAGTTGCAGAGATGTGATTAAAGAGCTTTCAGACACTCTCGCAGGAGCAGTAGTTGGAGGGGTCCAAGATAAGGTTACTTCTCAGCTCACCACCCTTGAATCGATTTCTAATTCGTCCATGGATTTAATCACTCATTCAGCTGAAGGGACAATAAGAGCAGCAGGTTCAGGCATAGCTATCAGGAGACACACCTGGGTGCACTTATGTGACTTTGTGGAGCCATTTAAGTCTTTCATCAATGCTCCATTTGACGGATCATCCCTGTTTGACCCCAAGGTTAAAGACACACTGGCCAGATGTGAGAAAAATGGGAAAACCCTTTCTGCCATGGGCAAACACTTCTCCACTCCTTAATGGCCCTACTCTAGGAACCAGAGAAGTGGGAGGCTATTGTTCAAAAAGACCCAAGGGCCTTTCCCAGATTCACTTGGCAAGGACTTCCCCCGGGGCAGAGGGGGAAGTAATAATGGAAGACGCCATCCAAAAGGCAGAATTGGAGGCAGTCATGGGACAATTGTCTCTGCACCAATCTGCCTGGCTAGAAATAATGATGGACAAATAGGTACAGGGGATCATTTCCAGAGGTTACATCATTCCCTTTCAATGACGCCAAAAAGGCAGAGACTTCCAGACATTCCACCCAGTCACAAGGAAGCAGTAGTCTTAGCAATTTAAAATCTGCTTGCTAAGAGTCATCAAAGTAGTCCCACCAGACCAGAGAGGATCCAGAATTTATTCAAGGTTCTTTTTAGCGCCCCCCCCCCCCAAAAAAAAACGGGACTGGAGATCCCTTTTGGATCTCAGCCAGTTGAACAACTCAGTTCAACAAATGAAATGCCAGATGGTCTCAGTACAGTCCGTAGTTCCATTCTTGGAAAAAGATGACTGGATGTGCTGAATAGATTTCCAGGATGTGTATTACCACATAAAAATGGGGAAGTGCTCCAGAAGTGTCCTGTACTTCCAGCTGTGAACCAGTCACCATCAGTTCAGGGCACTGCCCTTTGGTCTCACCACAGCCCCCAGGGTGTTTCCTATCAGTCTGAGATGCGCTGCTACCACTGCCATGCATTAGGTATTTTGAGTATTTTGATGACTTGCTTCTTACCACTACCACCAGGCATGAACTTGTAAAGGCAAGAGACTATACCCTTCATCTTTGCACCACCTTAGGAATCACAATAAACTATGGAAAATCCCACCCAAAACAATCACAACAGCTGGAATTCATGGGAGCAATGCTAGACAGTCACCATTATTGCATCACTTCCCTTAGAAAGGCTCCAAAGGATCATATCACAAGTAAAACAGATAATTCAGAATAAGAAAGTACCAGCAAGACTCATTCTGCAGGCCCTGGGGTCAATGCAGCCTTTATAATCTGGTCCCCTTAGCCAGATATCACATGTGGATTCTTCAGTGGCTTCTGGCCTCCTAGTGGTCATTATCAAACCAACCTATGTCTCATCTGATTTTGATTACCAATCATTGCAAAGAAGACTTGAGTTGGTGGCTCCATTCCAATGAAATCTTGTCAGGCCATCCCTTTGTCCCCCCAAGCCATTGTGACCACAGACGCATCCCAGATAGGGTGAGGGGGCATTATCTTGGAATGACAGTCCAAGGCACTTGATCCTGGATGGTTTTAGAGATGAGGGAGGTGCTGTTAGTGTTGCAGGCATTTCAAGATGCCCCCCTTTTGAACGATTGCAATTCAAACAAACAACATGTCAGTAGTCTTGTATATGAACAAACAAGGGGGAACCAGATTGTACCCTCTTTGTCGAGAAGCAGTCAGACTATGGCAATGGGTGAGTTCTTCCAACTGCTTTCTAATGGCAAAGCACATTCCAGGGAGCTCCAACGTGATTGCGGACAAGTTGAGCAAAACCATTCTCACGCCACAAGTGGTCTCTCAATCCAGTGGTTGCGGAAAAGATATTCCATCACTGGGGCCAACCTTGCTGCAATTTGTTTGCGTCCCCTCTGAACAACAATTGCAGCAGTTACTTTGCCCTTATTCTCCCTCTGGGGGAGTCACCCAGAGATGCTGTCCTTCATGATTGGCCCCCGGTCTTCAGTACACCTTTCCCCTGACTCCTCTAATATATCGGTTTCTAAAGAAAGCCAAAAGGTTGAAGAACATAATAATCCTCATTGCTCCATTCTGGCCGTGACAAGTCTGATTTCCCTTCCTTTGGCTTCACTTACTGTGGAAACCTTAGTTACTGGACCCAGCTCCAGACCTATTGTCTAATTCAGAGAGAATCATCCCTCTCAATTTCCAACATCTGAAGCTCACTGCATAGATTCTCTAGTTCCCATGATTGCTAGGCATTCTTCCGTCACTTCCTCAGTCTGACACATCATTCTAGCCCACCACAAGCCTTGAACTAGAAAGTTGTACCATAACAAATGGATAAAATTTGTTAAATGGTCACTTGACTGTTGTATTGACCCCTACACAGCACCTGTAGATAAAGATTTAGATTTTCTGGCCTTACTCTATCAGTCTGGCTCATCAGCTTCTACTATTCGGGTGCATATTGCTGCGATGTCTAACTTCCATGTTGCTTTCGATGAGTCATCACTTATGTCTCATAAACTTTGTAAAGCCTTTTTAAAAGGAACCTTAATGCTAAGACCTCCATTTAAGGAACCCACTGCTCCATGAGATTTGTATTTGATTCTGCAGTCTTTCATCTCCTCCCCCTTTGAACCTTCTGCTAGCTATCACTTCAGCCAGGAGAATATCTGATATTCAAGCCTTGTCCTGCAACCCCCCCTATTTAATATTCCATAAGAACAGGGTTTGCCTCAGGATGAATCCTTCACTTTTGCTAAAGGTTGTTTGAGTCAGAATATCAATGAAGCCTTACATCTCCCAGTCTTTTTTCCTAAATTTTCCAATAAGGGGAGTACTATTTACACAGCCAATTACATTTTTACCTTAATAAAACACATATCAGAAAAATCTGACCGTTTGTTGTCTTTTCCACACTTTCTTTATGTAACCCAGTATCTAAGGTTACCTTGGCTAAATGGCTTAGGGATTGTATCACCTTTATTTATAACTCAAGGGGACTTCACCCACCATGTCCTGTGGAAGCTCATTCAACCAGAGCTGTAGTGGCTTCTACAGTTTTTCATGCTCGAGCATCCGTAGATGACATTTGTGCATCAGCTACATGGCCATCTCCTCATACCTTTATTACTCATTACACACTGGACCAGGTCTCTAGGGACGTGCATCATTCGGTTTGATGGTGCTCAAATATTCTTTCGTGAGAACTCCCAAGATTCAGGTGGTGAGGGACTCTGTCCCACAGTCAAGGATTATGTGAAGATTGACATCAGATAAAGAAGTTCTATCTTACCATAAATGTTCCATCTGTGTTGTTGATCTTCACTCATCCTTGACACACACCCCCTTTCTCGCTGCGTAAGACTCTTAATGGACCAAATATTCCCAAAGACTGGCTTCATAGTAGGGACACAGATATGGTCTCTTATCTATTACTTCTTGACTGTCACTATTATATGCAAACTTGATCTGAGGTAATTTGGTGAGGAGCATTATGGGTATAGCCTAGCTTGAGAGTTTTGGAAGGCGCAAGCTGGAATAATGGCCGAGTCAGTTCTGAGGCTCAGAACTGAGCCCACAGTCAAGGATTAGTGAAGATCAACAACACAGATGGAACATTATGGTAAGACATAACTTCTTTTTTTTTCACACTGGGAGAGCTAGAAACAATCTGCTACTCAATGTGCAGCCATCTTGGAAGTCCAAGGAAATTATTCTTTTGAGCTGGGGGACACAATCTGAATTGCCTATACATAGTAAAGACTTACTAAGTTGAATGCCATTGGGTGCCGAAAAATATTACTAGAAAATGGAATTCAAAATCAAATCCAACTGTAATGGCAGTATTGGATATTTTAAATGACATAGAAGAACTAGAGCAGAGACTTTTAGAAAAAGCAGAATAGAAAATTACATAAAAATAAGTTGAATTTGTCAGAACAACACATGCAGAATAATGATCCGGAGGAGGAGTGAAGTGAAAGGGAAGGCAAATTGTGAGCAATTTTTGTGTAATGGAGTGAATAATTGTTAAGAAGAAAGAAAATGTATATGTAATGCATTATTCCTGAATATTACAAACGTTAATGTGGTTTGTTTTCTATTATGTATGTGCACCTCTGTCTTAACTAATGTGTTTAAAATCAGAATATCATTGAGGGCCAATTTTCATAAGGGGTACAAACTGAAATTCCGTGACATTCTAAGCTTAAAGGGCATCTCTGTAGTTCCAAAAGACCAACTGGACCCTCACACCAGAAGCAATCAAGGATCTGATTCACTCTCAGGCCATAGAAAGGATTCCCTTGGGAGAAGGGCAATGTTTTTAATCAAGACCCTTACTACTTCCAAGGGAAGAGGGCCCATGGAGATCCACGGTAGGCATCAGCTATCTCAGCAAATTATTCAAGGCTCCAAAATTGGAAGTGATCACCTTCAAAGTCAGTTGGAAGTGATCACCTTCAAAGTCTACTACTGACCATCCGTTTAAATGAAGACAAGGTGACTGTAGCCTTAAGGATGCCTATCTTCATATCCCCAATGCCAGAAAATGGAAAATACCTAAGTTTTGCACTGAGGAGGATAATTCCATTTCATCTCCTTACTTTTTTTTAATTTCTCCAAGTAATACCATGATGGGAATGGACCCCACTCCAAAGTCAAAGTATGATTAAAGTTCATGAAATTAGTATTGTTTCAATTTTTGATGTTAGCCAGAAGTGCTGTTCACAGCACCTGCAATGTGAACAGTATTGACTCTTTCTGCAATTCATACAGTTACATGTATCAGTAACCAATCTAAGTACGATTGTAAATTCTTTTTTTATAAGACCCATTGCTTCTCCTTCTATTGGAATTGTCTGGATATCCTTCTGCCACATTGCCCTCATTTCTGCCTGCAAATCCTAATAATCTGATAATGTAAATTTTTCATCCTCTCCTCACATGTAGGTTCGGATCAGAGTCCTTGCATCCAACTCAGCCATTAGCATGCTCGTGGCAACCAAAAAGCTGTTGGGTACCTCCCCTTACCCACAATGCATCTATTCCAATTTCCTCAGATCTTGTTTGCCACTTTGTGAATATGTGGTCATTTCAATAGCTCTTGGGTTAGGTTAAAACTTTTTCTTCATTTTCTGTAAATATCTTCATACCTTGCTAATATTTGTGATAGAATAACCCTTTCTATACTTTTTCTACCTGCTGCTCTGTCCTGCTAGTTTGTTTTTACAATTTCTTTTCTTAACTTATCATGTAATGGGATCCTATCTCGCCTACATTCATAACTGATGGGTTCAGAGCTGATCCCTCTGCTCCGACTCGGCCACTATATAGTAGAACAAAGTCTCTAATTGGCTGGGCTACCCCTTATCCCAGAATGCACCACGCCTGCTTCCCCAGATCTCGTTTGCCGCTTTTCAAGCTAGACGTGGTCTTGACTTGGCTGGAGCTAAGTAGTTTTTTGGTTACTTTTTGGTCTTTTGACCTAGGGGTTTCTTCATAAATTTAACAAACAGCTGTTTTAACAGCTTTACGTGTGTGTGTAAACTTTTTTGGTGTGATTGGCATTTTTTTCTATTTACCAGGCAAGGCCCATTTAAGTTAGAGGGCCCTTGCCCTTATTTGTGTGTGCTGAAATTGTCTTACTGTACATTCTCTTTTTTATCGGGTTAAGCCCGTTTAAGTTAGAGGGCTTCTGCACGTTTTTTGTGTGCTGTATCTCGGGCCAGTCCCGTTTGAGTAAAAGGGCTCGTGCCCTACTTAAGGTTGTTTTTTTCGTTGTGGTAAAACAGTGGTGTGACAGGATGTCGAAAGAGAAGAAGTCTGGTTTTAAAAAGTGCACTAAGTGTAACTACAAAATGTCCATTACCGATAGTCATGCTGTTTGTGTATATTGTTTAGGACCGAAACATTTACAGGAAACATGTAGTGTTTGTCATGCTTTTTCCTCTAGGGCCCTTCAAGAATGTAAAAATAAGTTGATACTTAAGGGCCTTATTAAGCCCTCCTTTGAGGAAGTTTTGGCTTCTCCTTCCTCTCCAGCTTCTAAAAAGAAAAGGTCGTCTGCTCTGACCAGTCCGTCGGAACCGACTTCCAAGAAGCATAGGTCGACCTCTTCTTCCTCGGCTCCAATGGCTTCGGAGCCTCTGGTGGAAGGGTCTGCCTCGATACCTCTTTCCTCGGCTCCATTGGTGTTGGAGTCGCAGGTTGGGGGATCGAGAGGCGAATCATCTGCTTCGGCTCCTTTGGTCTCTGAGCCGTTGGAGGTGTGCAGCTCAGACTCTCCCCCCTCAGCCCCGAAGTCTCCTTCGGCGCCGATACTTATACATACGGTTGCGGATCCGGTGCCGATAGTGTTGGAGCCATTTTGGAGCCGGTCCCCTGGTCTATCGGAGCCGAGAGAGAAGTTGTCTCGGCCCCCATCTATTTCCTCTAAATCCTCCAGGTTGTCTGACTCAGATTTGGACAGAGTTATCCAGAGGCTTTTCCAGTCCCCGGTTTTTGCAAAAATAGTCTCGGCTCCAGCCCACTCGGCTCCGGAGCCAGTCCCCACTTTGACACATCTGATTCCTCCTCCAACCTCCTTGGAACCGTTGGAGTCGGTGATGGTGGAGCGGAGCAGAGTCGTCCAGTCAGAACCGAGACTCCCTCGGAGCCTCTCTGTTCCGACCATCATTCCTACCCTGTCCTCGGTGTCAGGGTTCGGTACCAGGACTTCCTCGGTCGGGGCCGAGGGGAACACTTTGGAACTGGTAGCTTTGGTGCCTAGTCTCCCCCTCGGAGCATCGGCCGCAGGGATTCCCGGTACCGTTGTGGTCTCTCAGCCGGTGTCCTCCGTAGAGTCTGGAGGTCCTGCTTTTGAGGCCATGAGGAGTGCGCTGGCCATGTCCTTGCCGGCTCAGCAACTCTCTACCTCACCATCCCTAGACTTGGGCACTGGTGCTTCTGGTGTGCTTCATTCCCACGACAGCGAGGCCCCAAGGCCTGAGGATACCCCCTTAGGGGGTTCCCTTCTCCCGGGAGGTCCTTCTGATTCCGCTTCAGATGAACCTCCAAGGAAAAAATTGTGCAAGAGGAAGCACGTTGACTCCCAGGATGAGTCTATCACATCAGATACTGACCTTGATGATGCGGAGGGGTCCCCAAAATCGTCCTCAGATGACGTCTCATTCTCTGATATCCTCGAGATCCTGAGACAGAGGCGATTGGCAGTCCAAAACCCCTTCCGCAGAGGAGTCAGTCTTCCTCAAGGCTTTTGGGGCCCAGCCCTCCACCTCCTGGGTGTCTCCACCCTTCGATGAATTGCTAGATTTAGTTTCTTGAAGGGTGTGGGAACACCCTGACTCTGTGGAACCGGTGCCCGCCAGGCCTAACAAGTTCCTCTCAGCCCCTCCTCAAAAGGAATTTTTGACCAAAGGAGTTGCAGTAGATGCGATGGTGGTGGCATCTGCCACTCAGCAGGATGTGGCAGAGGCTTCAACGTCTATTCACCCTCCTAATAAGGATTTCAGGAGCATGGATAGGTACGGGAAGTGTACCCTTTCTTCAACGGCCTTTACCCTGTGGTCGCTGAATTATCTTTGTCATTTTACCAGGCTCCAAAGGGACCTCCTCAAAGAGTTAGGTGAGTCTCTTACGGGTAATCTTCCTGAGGCGTTAGCCCAAGCTGTTGGCGCCCAGATGACTACCCTATCTTCGATAGTCAACTCGTCCATGAGGCTCATTTCATATGAGGCCGAAGGGGTGAGTAGAGCAGCGGGAACAAGCGTGGCTCTTAGAAGACACCCCTGGTTACGCTTGTGTCCCTTTGCGGAGGCCTTTAAGTCTTCCTTCACCGACGCCCCCTTTGATGGGTCCTCCCTGTTTGGACCCAAGGTGAAGGACACACTGACTCGATGCGAGCAGGAGGGCAAGACCTTGACTGCCGTGGGGACCCATTTCTCCGCTCCCTCTAGACCTTACCCCATGGCCCAGAGAGGAGGGAAAATGTGGTTCAAAAAATCTCAAAGGTCTTTCCCTACTCCACCGAATGATCCCCCCTCTAGAGGCAGGGGGGGGGGATTCAGGAAGATGCCGCTCCAGAGGCGGCAGAGGCCCCCGTACTCTGGAGACCATGATTCCTTTCATGGTCCATCCTACGCTCACCATCCCTGAGACGTGGCCCGACTGCGCATCTCCGGAGCCAGTCGGGGGTCGCTTTGCGGAACACCCACAGGCTTGGGAATCTATCACCAAGGATCAGTGGGTGCTCCGAACCATAACCGGAGGCTACCTCATCCCTTTCATAAAGCCCCCTCTTCCTATCAGGAAGATCCCGGATGTGCCACCCAGTCAGCGGGATCAAGCAGCGGTCGAGGTCTCAAAGCTGCTAAGCAAAGGAGTCATCCAGCCTGTCCCCGCCGACCAGATCGGATCAGGAACTTACTCAAGACTATTTTTGGTGCCAAAAAAGACAGGGGACTTGAGGCCCATTTTGGACCTCAAATCATTGAATCGCTTTGTAAAAAAATCCAAATTCCGAATGGTCACCCTTCAGTCCATTCTCCCGTTATTGGAGAAGGATGTCTGGATGTGCTCCATAGATTTCAAGGATGCTTACTATCACATCCTGATAAGTCAAGAGTCCAGGAGTCATTACGCTTCCGCCTGGGAACCAGTCATTTCCAGTTCCGAGCACTGCCCTTTGGTCTCACCACAGCCCCCAGGGTGTTCACCAAGTGCCTGGCAGTAGTGACAGCTCACTTGAGAAGTCTAGGATTTCAAGTGTTTCCCTATCTGGACGACTGGCTCCTTACTGCCACCACCAAGCATCTATTAGTTCGAGCGCTTATGACCACAGTCAGTTTGGGTCATTCACTAGGAATCACGTTCAATTGGGGAAAATCTGTGCTGCAGCCATCTCAGCGTATTACCTTTATAGGCACAGAGTTAGACACAAGAAGAATGCGGGCATTCTTGCCGGTAGAAAGGATTCAGGTCCTGCAGTCGCAGGTTCAAACCTTGTTACCCAGATCACGAGTTCAGGCCAGACTGATTCTGCAGTTATTGGGCACGATAGCCTCGACTATTCTTCTAGTCCCCTTAGCCAGGCTGCACATGCGGGTGCTGCAATGGCTACTGTCGGTTCAATGGTCCTTTCAGGATCTCCCCTTGAACCATTTGGTCCAGATTACGGAAAGTTGCCGTCTGGACCTACGTTGGTGGCTGCTTCGGTCCAACCTGGACCAGGGGCGACCCTTTTCCCTTCAGCCTCCTGTCGCCACGGTGACCACGGACGCCTCCCAGATAGGGTGGGGAGGCATTATCTGGACAGGTCTGTCCAAGGTACATGGCAGGCTCACGAAAAGCACTTGCATATCAATATCCTGGAAATGAGAGCGGTGCTACTGGTGTTGCAAGCACTTCATCATGTTCTTCCCTGGGGTACTATTGCGATCCTATCCGACAACATGTCGGTAGTCTGGTACATAAACAAGCAAGGCAGAACCAGGTCCTACCCTCTTTGCCGAGAGGCCATGAGAGTGTGGCATTGGGCGATTTCTACCCAGCGTTTCCTAGTGGCAACGCACATTCCGGGGAAATCCAATGTGATTGCAGACAGGCTGAGCAGGACTCTCCTGTTGCCCCACGAGTGGTCCCTCAATGACAGGGTGGCTGCAAACATTTTTGCCAAGTGGGGCCTCCCTTGTTGCGACTTGTTCGCCAGCCCTCACAATGCGAAATGCAGGGAGTTCTTCATTCTGTCTCCCTCTCAGGGGCAGATTCCCAGGGACACTCTAGCTCACAGTTGGCCCCCCGGTCTACTTTACGCCTTCCCTCTGGTTTCTCTCCTCCCGAAGGTGATACAGAAGGCGATTTATCTACGAAGCGACATGATTTTGATCGTTCCACACTGGCCTCGTCAGGTTTGGTTCCCCTTCCTTCTGAGGTATGCGGTGGAGGGCCCATGGTTTCTGGACCTGGTGCCCGACCTGTTAACTCATCAGTTGGGACAGTCTCATCAATCCCTCAGGTCCTTGAGGTTGGCCGACTGGTTACTCCACTTCCAACCTTAGTCAGAGATAACTCTCTTTCTACAGACGTCATCCACATTTTGTCCTTCTCACAAACCTTCCACTATTAAACTGTATTCCAGCAAGTGGAAGAGGTTTGCTATTTGGGCCCAGCAATGAGGTATAGATCCCCTTACTGCCCCAGTACCTCAGGTTTTAGAATTCCTGGCTTCTTTGTTTTATTTGGGCTCTTCAGTTTCCACAATTAAAGTCCAACTGGCGGCTATCTCTAATTTTCATGTCTCCTTTGAGCCTTCCTTAATGGCAAACAGGCTTTGCAAATCTTTCCTTAAATGAGCGTGGCTCCTTCGGCCCCCAATAGCCCATCCTGTGCCCCCTTGGGATCTGAATATGGTTCTAGCTTCTTTAACTGCCCGTCCCTTTGAACCAGCAGCTACTTGTGATATAAAATTTCTATCTTGGAAAACCGCCTTTTTGGTGGCAATAACCTCTGCCAAGTGGGTCTCAGAGCTTCAGGCTCTCTGTTCTAACCCCCCTTATTTGATTTTTCACAAAGACAGAGTGTCTCTCAAGTTAAATCCCTCTTTCTTACCCAAGGTAGCATCCCCCTTATGCATTCAACAATCCTTGGAGCTCCCTGTGTTTTTTCCCAAATTCTCCAGTAGCGCAGAATATATTTTCCATCAGTTGGATGTTCACAGACAACTGCATTTTTATTTAAGTAGGACCAATCAGACACGAAAGTCAGATCAGCTGTTTGTGTCCTTTGCGGAAAATAGGTTAGGTCAACCGGTGGCTAAAACCACCATAGCCAAATGGATTAAAGATTGCATCTCCTTCATCTATTCACAGTCCTGCAAAGAGCTACCATTCCCAGTCAAGGCTCATTCTACCAGGGCAATGGCTACTTCTGTAGCATTTCACTCCAAATTATCGATAGATGATATCTGTGCGGCTGCTACCTGGACTTCTCCGCACACCTTTATTTCTCATTACAAGATAGATGTGGCTTCTCGAGGTAGAGCTTCCTTTGTTTCCACAGTTCTCAGGAGTGTTTTCCAATGAGCCACCCGGGATTTAGGTGCTAGGGATGCTGTCCCATCAGTTATGAATGTACGCGAGATAGGATCCCATTACATCTTTTAGTTATGTACTTAACATAACTTCGGATGTATGGGATCCATCTCGCCTACATTCATACGTACCGGCCCTCCTTCCCCCTTCCCATTTGACTTAGAGGAAATGTTGCTACTTACTGAGTTTTTCTCTTGAAGGACTTTAGTTTGTTACCGTTGTTGGTATGTTTCTGTGCCTGGATGTAGGTATATAAAAGCAAACAAACAAGATCTGGGGAAGCAGGCGTGGTGCATTCTGGGATAAGGGGTAGCCCAGCCAATTAGAGACTTCGTTCTACTATATTGTGGCAGAGTCGGAGCCGAGGGATCGGCTCCGAACCCATCAGTTATGAATGTAGGTGAGATGGATCCCATACATCTGAAGTTATGGTAAGTACATAATTAAAAGTTTCCCCCTTCTTTCCTGCCAGTAATTGTTTTTTTTTTCAGAGGTTACTTTCTTCCCCTTTTTACCCTTGTGGTATTTCTTCCCTACTGTCATTAGTACAGTTTTCCCTCTGTCCTTCTATTTTAAACAAAAAATAAAAAAAATGTCTGTACTTCTCTGGAATGAGTGTGTGTGTGTGTGTGTGTGTGTGTGTGTGTGTGTGTGTGTGTGTGTGTGTGTTGTATCCCTTCTCCTCTATTATGGCAGAGAAGCAAGATAAACATCCAGTGGGCTTCAAGAAGTGAACCAAATGCAGGCACAAGATTCCTTTTAGTGACTTACATTCTTTATTCATGTGCTGTCTTGGGCTTGCACATTTACAGGAGGACTGTGCCATATGTTCCTCCTTCAATAACCGAGTTTTGATAGATAAAAGAAATAAGCTAATTTTAAGAGGAATGTTGCCTTCAGCCTTTGATGAAGCCGTTTTTGAAGCAACTTCTTCCCCTACAACTAAATTGGCTCATTCAAGTCCTGCTTTGATGTTCATCGTGCATACAGCTGCAGTCATAACAGATGGGTTTTCCTGCCGTCAGGCGGGTCCTCGGTCGGCCGAATTCCAAAGTCTAGGTCCGGCGTCGGATGTCGTCGCTTCTTCCCTGACATCAGTGTGACAGGGGTATAAAAGAACCAGCCGACACCATTTTCTTCAGTCTTTCTTGCCGCGCGGTGCCCGAAGCAGAAGCAGTTCGCAAGTGCCGGTCGGCCAGCTCCTGAGATTACGAATATTATTCAACCGAAATCTTTTTGAAAGCTAAGTACCCCGTTGGGGAAACTTTTTCTTGCCTCAGACTGATGTCAAAGTTAATAATTGCATTTCATGTGGGAAGCAAATACCGCATAAGGATTTCCATTCCCTCTGCATTCCTTCCTTAGGCCCAGACCACGACGTCTCGGCCTATCGTTTTTGTGCTACATTCAACAGATGCACTATTAAGCATCGGGCGGAGTTCACCCAACACTATTTTGGCAAAAAGTTTAATTACATTATGCCGTCGGATAATCCGACTCCAGTTTTGAGTAAAAGACGCAAAGATAAGGACCGACGTAAGAGGTCCGTGACTTCTACCGACACCACGCTAAAGCCGACTACTGGTGCTCCGGTTCTCAGTGAGGCACCTACGCAGCCCCTGACTACCGATGACACTTCATTAGCGGTGTCTTCTGTGCCCGAGGTTGAAGGCTCTTCAGCCCACACCCCGACTACAGATACCGAAGCCACTCTTGGCGGGGAAACTCAGAGTTTAGACAGGCCTGCCACCTCTCAAGGTGTCTACAGGCCTCCTTCTTTTTCCATTAAGGCTTTCACTAAATCTAAAGCAGCCATGCATTCTAAAAGACAAGCTCCACAGGGCCCCTCTCAAGGCCCCATGCCTAAAAAGCAGATGCTCAAAATGGCTGAGGATTTGATTACTCTTATCAGGGGTTCCCAACCCCCCTCGGACAAAAGGCCCAGAGTGGAGGAAGAATACCCTTCCACGGACCAGGCCTCCATTACCTCAGAACATTCTGAAGACCAGGAACATTCATACTCCCCTTTTGAAGATTCTGATGCAGAGGAGTCCATTCCCTCTGTCTCCCCCCCCCCCGAGGACTACTCTTTTGGGGAAACCTTGCATACCTTGAGGGAACACTTCCACTGGGAAGGCCAAGATTACTCGGACACCAAGAAAAGGCTCAGGGATTTCCTCTTGCTCCCTCAGCACAGGCCTCTGGCTATCCCTCCTGTCTTGGACATACTAGATGATGTGTATTCAGAGGCCAGCCTTAACCCAGATTCTTTACCTCCAGCTCCAGTCAAGCCTGACAGGTATTACCGGGTTCCTGATTCACACCAATTCCTATACAAAAGTTATGCGGCTGACCCAGAAACCATTTCACAGGGTCCCAAGGGAATTATGGCCTCCACTGCCAAAAATCCATTACCTTCAGAGAGAGATTCCAGAGCTTTAGAAAGGTGGGGGAAAAAGGTATACACCTCGGCCACCTTAACCATGAGGGCATTAAACTGTCAGTTCCATATGTTAAAGTATCAACAGTTTTTGTTATCTCAGTTGAAAAGTAAAATGTCACAACCTGAACAACCAAACTTGAAGGAGTTGCAGGATTTGTTGCATAGTGCAGAGCAAGTGGGTAAACATACCTTGCTATGTGGTTTTGATGCTTTAGAGGCCTCATGTAGTGCTGCTGTTACAGGATCAGTCATACATAGACATGCTTGGCTCAAAGAGCAAACCTTACCAGATCATGTCAAAGCTAAACTACTAGATGCACCTCTTCAAAAAGATGTATTGTTTGGTGTTAAAGCTGAGGAGGTATTAAAGAAAATGGAGGAAAAGGCAAAATCAATGCAAACAGTGAAAGATTTCCTACAGGTACAACCTCCACGTTTCAGTAGAAATTGGCCTTCAAAAACTTGGTCCTTTCCAGCCACTGACAGACCTCAAAGAGGTAGATACAGGCGCCCGAGGGGTAGAGGGCAATCTCAAGGATCATTTAGAGGCAGACAATGGCAAGCACCTACACCAAGAGGTGGTGAGGATAGTTCACAGCCATTCAGAAAGCAGAACCAATGACTTTCCCCTTTGCATGCCAAGCAAGGCTCAATTGGCAGCACCTTTAGGTGGAAAACTGGCGTTATTTTTGAAAAATTGGCATATTGTCACAAAAGACAAATGGATCCTGGACATTGTAGACAGAGGCTACAGATTCCACTTTCACACCCTTCCAAAAATGAGAGGCATGCCAAACCTGCCACACAATCAAAGGGCAGAGGCACAAAAACAAATTTCAGATCTCATGGACATGAAAGCTATTCAAGAGGTACCTGCACAAGAACAGGGTCAAGGTTTTTATTCCAGACTATTCCTGGTACCAAGGAAGGGCAAAGATTGGAGACCTATTTTGGACCTATCCATCCTAAACACATTTACTTGTACCAAAATTCAAGATGCTCACATTACAGCAGCTTCTTCCCATGCTGGGCAAGGAGTCTTGGCTGGTAACATTGGACCTCAAGGAGGCATACCTGCATGTCCCAATCAGACAAGATTGCAGAAGATACCTCAGATTTCTTGCAGGTTCAACCCATTATCAATTCTCTACATTGCCCTTTTGGCTTATCTACTGCACCCAGAGTATTCACGAAATGCCTGGCATCAGTAATTGCCTACTGCAGACTTCAAGGGATACAAATATACCCATATTTGGACGACTGCCTGATCCAAGCGGACAGCAAACACATACTTCTGAAACACCTGGCGTTTGTAATAATGTTGTTGAATTCTCTGGGATACACCATCAACAAAAAGAAATCAAGACAAATACCCTCTCAAACAATAATTTTGCTGGGTACCAGCTTGGATACAAACACCCAGGTGGCCTACCTCACGCCAGAGAAACAAGGGCAACTAACTCATTACTTCAGAAATCTGGCAACCTTCACCAGGCTGACTGCAAGGAAAATCCTACAGGCTCTGGGATTCATGGCATCTTGCATCCTACTAAAACACAGGTCTCCCATTCTGCAAGCATCAAGCAAATCAAGTCATCACAACAGACGCCTCGGACTACGCCTGGGGGGCGCACATGACAGATCGGTGCATTCAGGGCAAATGGTCCCAAAAAGAAAAGCACCTACACATCAATCAAAAGGAAATGCTAGCAGTAATAAATGCTATTATGGCTTTCAAAGACCTACTGCATCCAGGCCAGCTATTGATAAGGACAGACAACACCACAGTGATGTGGTACATAAACAAACAGGGAGGAACCCATTCATACCCCCTATGCAGGCTAGCCATGTCTCTTTGGAACATGGCTCTGGAATTACAAATCCAACTTCAAGCACAGTTCCTGCCAGGCAAGAAAAACACGCTGGCAGACAACCTAAGCAGAAATAATGACAGATCCACACGAGTGGAAGTCACATCCTCAAGTTTTTACAAAGATAATTCAAGCATGGGGAAGGCCAGACATAGATCTCTTTGCCATACACAGAAATTACCAATTGACAAAATTCTGCTCAAGGACCTTTTATCCACAGGCCTGGAAAGTGGACGCATCCTTTCAGTTGGACAACAATGACAGTTTATGCCTTTCCACCTCTTCCTCTGCTGCCCAAAGTTCTATTAAAAGCCAGAGCAGACAGACCAAAGATGATTCTCATTGCTCCAGACTGGCCAAGACAACACTGGTACCCTCTCCTGAGGAGCCTGACGCATTCCCCACCATGGATCCTTCCTCTAATGCCTCTTCTACTGACTCAGCACAACTTCAAAACTCTTCAGTCAGCTGAAAACACTCAATCTAGCCTCATTGAGGATTCCTTAAATTCACAACAGACCCTACTCTCCAAGGAGGTGCAGGATGCCATTTTGGAGGCCAGAAGGCCTTCTACTAGAAAAGCCTACTCTGCAAAATGGAAACGGTTTTGTGCCTGGAATCAGAAAAAGGGTCAGAATCCTGAAATACTGAATTTACCTCAAATATTACAGTACCTAGCTGAGATGCTAAACAGTGGACTTTCGTTCTCCTCCATCAAAATCCATGCCTCAGCCATTTCTGTAGAATACAACACTGATCCTCCTTTATTCTCTCACCCTCTCTTAAGACAGTTCCTCAGAGGGGCTAAGAATATAAATCCCCCAAGGAAGCAACCAGTACCTGCTTGGGACCTCAATTTCATTCTAGAAAAACTGACCCTGCCTCCTTTTGAGCCAGCTGCTTCGACAGAACTACAATATTTGTCATGGAAAACAGCCTTCCTTCTGGCTATCACCTCAGCAAGCAGGGTTTCTGAACTACAAGCCCTCATGGCTGTGCAGCCTTTCATCATTTTCCATCAGGACAGTTTCCTTATGAACCAACCCTTTTATGCCAAAGGTGGTATCCAGGGTAGCCTTGAATCAGGCTATCCACTTACCTACCTTTTTCACTAATCCACAAAACAAAGGGGAGAGACTACTACATTCCTTGGACATTCACATGCAGCTCCATTATTATTTGGACAGAACAAAGCCTTTCAGAAAATCAGAGCAACTCTGTGTCCTATGCTACAGGTGCTCAAGGGAAGCCTATTTCCAAACAGACAATCTCAAAATGGATAGCCCACTGCATTCGCTTTTGTTACTCTTTCCATGGTAAAACTGTACCTACAGGCGTCAGATCTCACTCCACAAGGGCCACAGCTACCTCTGCAGCTTTCCTCAGGGGGGTTCCTACCAAAGATATTTTGGAAGCAGCCACTTGGAGTTCTGTACATACTTTCTCCAAGCACTATCACCTACCATTATACTCCAAATCTAGAGCGGGCTTTGCCACTGCAGTCTTGCAGGGCATCCTGGCTCCTCCTAGTTCCACTTAGTGCCTACCACCCCTTTTTTAGCTTTGGGATTCTACCCATCTGTTATGACTGCAGCTGTATGCACGATGAACATAGTACAGTTTTGTTCCTACCATAAATGTAGATGTTGGAGTGCTAATACAGCTGCAGTCCAGGTTTCCCTCCCTCCTTCCCCTCTTGGGACAGGCCTAATGGCTAACACCTCCTCATACAACATGATTGGGGTATTCTTTTATGGTGTATTTGCTTGCAACTACTGTTTTTTTGATTTTATTGCATTGCATTATTACATAAATTTATGTTTTGCCTTCCTTCTGGGGGCACCTGACATCTGGGCAAGAAAAACTGAAGAAAATGGCGTTGTCTGGTTCTTTTATACCCCTGTCACACTGACGTCAGGGAAGAAGTGACTACATCCGACGCCAGACCTAGACTTTGGAATTCGGCCGACCAAGGACCCGCCTGACGGCAGGAAAACCCATCTGTTATGACTGCAGCTGTATTAGCACTCCAACATCTACATTTATGATAGGTACAAAACTGTACTTTTTTGTCCTATAAGTCTTTGGACAAGGCCAAGAAAAGAAAATCTTCAGCTCTGACTGATATTTCAGAGCTGAAGTCTAAGAAATCAAAATCTTCTTCCTCTGGGGAGTCTCGGATCCAGTCAGAGCCATCTGCTCCAACTGATATTTCACTGGATTCAGCTTTTTCAGCTCTGACCTCATCTGACAAGGATGGGTCAGATCTGTTGGGGATGGATCCAACATTCAGTCCTTTCAAACCGATAGTAAATTTACCAAGAACATGGTACTCTCCTTAATATGATCCAGTACCTTCAAAGATACCATCTCCCTTCCTGTCAAGGCCAAGATCCCCTTCTGCTATGTCCTCCTGTTTGACCAGGAGTATTATAGAAGAAGTGGAGTGGATGGTGCAGAAGATCTTATGGGTGCAGGGTGTCACTAGGTCCCCTTCTACCTCAGACCTTTTGGCTCCAGGTCTACCCAACTTGACCACTCCCCCACTTCCTCCTCCTCTGACTTTGGGGCAAGTTTCAAAGCCCATTGAAGCATTATGCATGATGAGTTTGAGTTTGAATTCTAAGTTGCTATCTTCCTCAGATCAGACTTCCGCTCAGAGATTACTGGCCTTTTTGGACCCGGAGAGCTCCTGCAGCCAAAGTGAGCTTCTCGGACCTCTAGTCCAGTCAACCCCCAGATTGTCAGAGTGATTGACTGTTTTCAGGGATTCAGCGAAAGCGAGTTCAGCTTCAGCTTCTGCCCAGGTGAGCTATCTTCTGGAGTGGGGGGGGGTATCCATCCCAAAAGCATGACTTCTTGGTCCAGAGTCCATGTCCTTCCAGGAGCTGTCAGCCTTTGGAGAGGGCTGTGGCTGCCTCTGCACCAACAATGTCACCTCCCCCTTTGGATCTGTTATCCCAGGCAGACACTCAGCGCTCTTCTTTGTCCCATGTCACTCCACCGAGATAGCAGGAATCTATACGCCAGGATACCAGTCAGGGTACCCTAAACTCTCCCAATACCTCCCCAGACTTATCCCACTGAGGTTCCTCAGAAGAGGTTATGCAAGAGGAAGCATATAGACTCCATGGAGGAGTCAGCCACTGAAGACACCAACCTCAATAAAGGTGAGTATTCCCCATGGTCACCTCCTGAGGATGTTTCCTTTGGGGATATTCTAGAAATTAAATAGCAAAGATGTGGTGAAAGTGCCCAAAATGTAACTAGTAATCCAAAATTAGGCACCGGAGACCAGCAGTTCCAACACAGAAGTAATTTAATGTTCAAACACAGCAAAAGGAACACATCCACAAATAACATAAACACTGATAAAAACACTTCCCCTTACGTTTTTATCTCATAGAACTTCATCAGATGAGCAAAAACATCATCGTTACCTAGTTAAATAACGTTTCCTGTTTGAATAGACCAATGAAATCAGTGATTCAATTAGTTACCAAGATACAGAAAGAGTGGATTCTAAACTGCATGTGACAGTCTTACTAGTCTAGCACCATCTGGTGGGGACAAATAATAAAACACATAAAAATGTTCATTCCATTGTGAATTTCCTAGGCCATTTTTTCTTTCTTTTTTTTTTTTTTTTTTTTTTTTCTAGCCCATTTTTTCAATAATGGGTCAGCAGCATCTACCATTAAAGTACAGTTAGCCATTTACATGTCCATATTGGATTAAAATATTCCTTCTTGAACTCCCACAAATTTTGCAAAGCAATCTTAAAAGGGAACTTATTGTTAAAATTACAAGGACCCTTCTCCCCCTTGGGATTTAAATCTGGTCTTGTGTCTCAATACTCAGCCTCTCTTCAAACCTGCAGCAACTTGTGATTTTAAGTATCTTTCATGGAAAACACTATTTTTGGTGGCTATCACATCAGCGAGATGGATTTCTGACCTTCAAGCCCTAGCTTCTGAACCTCCGTACATAATTTTCCATAAGGACAAAGTCTCATTGCATACCAGCCCCTCCTTTTTGCCCAAAGTTTTCTGTCAAGCAAATCTCAATCAAGCTATTCAGTTGTCTGTTTTCTTTCCTGATTTTAGTAACAGAGGGGAATATATTCTGCATAGTGGTGAATTTCCAGGGCAGAGGAACATGCTATTATACTATTCCTTGGATGTAGAGGGTATCGAACACATTATTTGTAAAAATTGGCCAATGCTTCAGTGTGATGAAGGTACCAAATTGTTAGGTACTGTACATCCATCCTTCACATATAAAAATAAATTCAACATCAAGGATCTTTTGGAAAGACCACTAGTAAACACCTCTCTAGTTTTCCAGGTGTCGCACAAATGTGATAGATGCCACCAATGAGTATATATTGAGAACAACTATCAAGGGCATTTATTGGCTGAAATAAAAAGCGGTGCTAAGGGTGGTAGATTCATCTGTCTCTGAGTAGTTTACCTTGCTTTTTGTACACAATGCCAAGCTTCTTATGTTGGCAAGACTATTAATGCCCTCAACAAGAGGATTTCCGGCACCTACATGTTATGCAACAGCAGATAAGAGTGCACTTGCCAGACCTTCTCTGATATGTGAGGGTTTTACCAAGTTTGTTTTTTGTCATTGAACACATACAGGTCTCAGCATACTCTGATTGGAAGAATACGTTATTACACCATGAGATGCTATGGCAGTTAAGATTAGATGCCACTCATCCACCGGGGATCAGTGATGTCATATCTATTATAAGTGAACTAAAAAGAGGGGTAATAGAATCTTTGTTGCCCAGTGTAATGCATTATTCTGTTTTGATTTTTTGCAGTTTCTGCTCTTTTTTTTTTTTTTTTTTTACCATATTTCATTTTATTTTGACGCTAGGTCTTTAAGTAATTTCCGGGCTTTGTAGAGATGATTTAATGTAACTGGCTTCCCTTGGAGGTGTGTACACCCTGTCATCTGTTAATGTTTTTAATGGGGTTTCTTCATTGTATCATGGTTCTAAAGATGTCTAACATTTAGACGAAAGCGCTAAACTGTGATTATATTTTTATAGTACGTTTTCCGTATTAAAAAGTACGGCTCACTGATGCTTTTTCTGTTTTATTAGTTCAAGTTTATCAGTTCCAGGATTCCTCATTTATTTCTTATAGGTACAAAGCAGTAAAAGATATGTGACATATAATGTATGTAAATGGAAGAAATGTTAACATGGTTTGTTTGGTTTTCTGTTAGTATACATTAGTCTATGTTTTAAGTGATAATTTAATAAAAGTGTAAAAAAATATCAGAGGTCATGGTTGTCATTAACCTTGAAGCCTTCATCACTCCCCTTTAGCAGGGGGGCTCTGTAGGTAAGGACAGCAACATAACTGTGATGAAATATGTAAGGTAAACTGGACTCGCTCATCTGCTTTCCAGGGGGGCTATGCAATGTCCCCTCAGAGCAAAATGTATTAACAGATTAGATAACCAGATACCCATGAATGGATGCTGAACAGGGATGTCTTTTTGAATCTTTTTTGGTTTTGTGGTGTGCTGATAGAATTGTTTACCTCACATCTGAAGAAAGGTCACATACAGTATACAGGACCTCCAAGAAGCTAGAAAACCTTCTGTAAGAAAGTCCTGTTTTTTTAATGGACATTTTCTGATTGGTAGAATAGATGTAGTTAAATTCCTTGAGGCCTTAATTGCTTGTTTCCGTGGTTTTCTAATGGTGTGGCTTTTTTTCTATTAAAATTCCTTGATCTACCTTTTAAACATGCCTTTCTTGTGATCCTTCTTTAGTGTCTGGGCTTCTACACTAAGGATGTTTCTCAAAATGCTATTTAACTTGAAACTCCAAAAAAGAAAAAAAAATCAGTTGATTTCAAATTGGTATAATACTTTTAACCTGTTCTCAAGTGAAACTGCCTTTTGAATGTTCATAGGTGAACATTCCAAAAAAAAAAAAAAAAAAAAAACATTGAGAAGTGTAAATAGTTAGGCCCAAGAATAATTGGATGAGATAGGTTCTGCAGTTAAGAAATGTGAATTTATGGCTGACAATACATCCACTATATTGAACTTTGTGATTGTTGTGTCTTTCGGCTTTTCCCGGTTAGGGGTCGCCACAGCGGAACTCGGGTCCGCTAATGATTGGTAGTTGATTTTTACATGCCGAGTTACCAGCCCTGATGCACAACCTTCAATGAAGGTATGCTCATTCACGCATGTCTCCACGCAGAAGACGCTCTAGCTGAGAATCAAACCGGACAGCGTCTTACTGTGAGGCGACAACACTATCGCAGCACCACCACCACGGGTACTATATTGAACTTTGTGATATGTAGAGGAAACATTTTCCATAAACAGGAGACTCATTGGGTGTTCCTTTTTGTGTTAGTGAAGCATAAGGTCTTTAATGTTGGCGTTTATGATGCTATTTGTGGTGTGGAGGATTAAGCAGAGTAAGGTCTCTCATGGGTCAGAAAACCAAGCACAGATCAGCATGAAGGAGCATGTATAAGATAAATATAGTTAGAGAGCTTTTAATCTATTATCTTAGCATATTTTAAATTACCAAAATAATTCCACCAGTGCTTGACCAGGTATACACCAAACAAATAATAAAAAAAAAAAAAAGGTCAGTCCAAAAGGTAACCACAAAGCAGCATTTTAATAAATCCAAGTAAAACAGAGAATGGTTAAGTGCTTTTGCCTGTAAAATCAGACATCTTTAGAACCACCCATATTAAACTCAAAGTTCTACTTAAAAACAGTCAAAGAAACACGCCCCTCAAAAACAACCAATACATTTAAAGAAACATGCTTACAATAAATACATATGAAGAATTAAGATAATTTGAAAATAGTTAAAAATAGTTAAAAACAATTACATTTCCAAAGTCCTTCTCTTTAATTCACTAGAAATATAAATGTTATCATTTAACCTTGGTGGGTATGCAGCATCAAATTTAAGCTGCCATTCCATTTCCTTCCTAAGTAATTCATTTTCCCAATCTCCACCAGCATCATGCAAAACCCGCTGTTCCAAAATTAAAAACACAAACTTATTAAAGTTTAAACAATATAATGAATGTCAAGCAAGTGCACATTTATTATCCCTTCTTCTAATACTATAAATATGTTGATAAATCCTTTGTTTAAGGGAATTATTGGTTTTACCAATATAAAATGCATTGCATGAACAACAGGTACCTAAATAAATAATTCTTTTTGTGTTGCTGTTTACAAATGTACCCACATTCCATGTTTTGATCTTATTGAGCACCTCACCATCTTTGTTAACATTAATATATGTACAATGTTCACATTTTATTGTAGTAGGGACCCCATATGTGCACCCAGTATGTTCCAATATCGCCTTAAAATTACTTCTGTTTTTATAAGTAAAAGTCAGTCTGGAAATAAGTGACAAATGTCACTACCAGCTTGTAATAAATTCGAATTATTAAAAATATTTTTTTCAAAACATCTAGCTTCTACCGTATAATGCATAACCATATTGTTGACCTTAAATGGTTCAATTTCCCTAGTAGTGTCCAAACTTTGTAAATTAACTTGATGGCCAAGCCCAGACTTGATAATGGGAGCATATTTGTTTTGTCTACCCATCCAAATTTCACTGCTTATGGAGTCCAAGAGGTCAGGTGGATACCCCCTCTCCTTAAACATGTCCTTCACAAAATTAAATTCTTTCAGGCAATCCCCATTATCAGATGTCAGTCTAGAAACCCAGATCAATTGGCTTCTCACAATGCCTTTTTTTCCCATGCATAGGATGGCAACTAGTAAAATATAAATAAGCATTTAAAAACTAGAATATATAGGAAGCCAAAATTTTGTAAGTGCCATCACTTTGTTTGGAAAAGTTGATGTCCAAATAGTTAATAGCTTTGTCTACCACATAAGAAAAAAATCAGAAAATCAGTACTTTCCTGCATGAAAGTAATACATTTGTCCAAATCATCTTGTGTCCCTGCCCAGATAAAACAAATCATGCAGGTATCTATAATAAGTCAAAACTTAAAAAATGCTGAACTAAACAATAAATGCAATTCCCACCATAACATAACAGCGTTGGCAAAGAGGGGGGTACAAGAAGCACCCATGGCCACCCCATTGCATTGTCTGTAATTCTCCCTCAAAGTATAAAAAATTATTATTCAACACCAAATCTATAAAAGAAACCATTTCTTGATCAGCTGTACTAAATCCACTATGGGATATTAAAATATTCTTAAACCATTCAAGGCCCAGTTCCTGTGGTATAACAGTATATAAACATCACATGTAACTAATAGCGCCTCTTGGGGAACAATAACCATCTGGAATTTGTTTAACAGAGCCCATGAGTCCTTAAGTATGTACTGGACTTAAACAAAAATTTAAATTTAGTGTCGATATATTTTGCCAGAGGTTCAGTAATAGACTCTCTGGATGCCACAATTGGGTGGAGGGGTGGGTCTAGCTTGTCAGAATGGATTTGGGTATGCCAAAAATCTTTGAAATAACTGGTTTGTCAACATACAAAAATTCCTACAAAGGTCTGGAACTAGTATCAAAAAGCAACAATTTGTCAAGAACCACTTTAACAGACCTATAAGCAAGATTAATTTAATTCAAAGACACTTGGTTGTAGACCTCCTCATCGTTCAACAACCTCTGCATCCGCCCACAATAATCATGCAGTTCCATTATAACCAGACCACCCCCCTTGTCTGGTTTCATGTAACGTAAATTAGTGTTTTATTTTAATTCATTCAACAAGTGAACTTCGTTTGCTGATAAATTAAAATATCTAGTTGTTTGTATTCAAAACTGTTCTAATGTCACATTCACATTGTCTTTCAAAAACATTAATAAGGGGATGTGGTGGGATAAAAGTACTACTACGTTTAAATTCATTCCTAATCATAGTAGGTTGCATATTTCCATTAAACATAACACTAAAGTTCATTTTCCTACAAAACAATCTTAGGTCCAACAAAATGTCTTCAGCACGGACCTTAGAAGCAGGAATAAAGTTAAAACCTTTTAACAACAATTTGTGATGTTCTGGCCCAACAATCAAAGAAGAAAAATTATAGATGGTGAAATTAAAAAAAAGTGATGTTGATGTTGACAGTACCTGTTTGATTAAAGAGGCACATGACAAAGACAGGATTGTGTTTTATGATGAGTCCGATGAGGGAGTTTGAGGACTACGACTTCCTTACTCCTAAAAGATATGCCTTTATAAATTAACTGTAGTAGGTAGAAGGATTTTCTGACTGACTTAACTCATGGTAATTAAAAGGTGGTAGTTTTTTTTTTGACAGATACTCAGATTCATGCAACAATAACAGAGGCGATTTTAAGGGAAATGCCTGATATGTTGTGACATGGAGAACTTTTGCTTGCAGAATAAAACCGCACTACTTTTTTCATTGAGCTAAAATCCATGAGTGTCCAAGAATTTATTCTGATTGAGCCATTGTTAAAGGATGTGGATGTCTTTTTGCAGAACATAAGTTGACATCCAGTTTCAGATATCAACAAATTGAATGTACAGCCTATTAACAGCTGTGTTAACATTAGATAAGTAGATGCTGAGGGTTTAGGACAGAGCCTTGGGATAATTCCACTGGTGGTATACCTTTGTGCAGGAGAGGTGCCCTAACCTTACTTTGAGTCCAATCAGTGATCTACTTGCATATCTAGTGAGTGACCTACAGATTAAATTGTGTAAGTTTTTTGATAACAGCATGTGGAATTGTATGAAATGCTTTAGCTAGGTCCAGGTAAGTGTAGATGTTGTGTCCCATATCTATGGCTTCCTTGTCCCTGCTGAAAAAAATTGATTAAACTGAGTCAATAGGCCCTACCTTCTGTGAAGCCAAATTAGTTTACATGAAGGACAGAAGGTTCCTTATGTCATCGTGTATGAGATCTGCTATGTTGCATTTAATGACCTTAATAAAATTTTCTTGTATGATTTATGTGTGTAATTATCAGGATATGTGGTGGACAGTGGTGGGCAGTTCAATGGCAACCATATAACCAGTGGGTTAATGAGCGGGGTTTAAGAAAACACATATTTGGTACATATCAGGAGGCTACTAGGTGAATTGTCTGTACTTTGGAAATGGTGATCTTGGTCTTTGATAGAGATGATAGAACGTGGATCAAAAGAGATAATAGTACAAGCTGGAGTTAGCTGGGTAATGACGGAACTGAAGTGTGGTTTAGTTGGAGGTGAATTTGTCAGCAATGATGTTTGAACTGGTCTCTGGATCTGTGTAACTGAGGCCTTTGGCTGTTCAGAGCAGAACTGTGTCTTACTTCTGTTTGAAAGGTTTATGGTTGTCTTTGGCAGAAGTAGCAATGCAATTCATATGTAGCCTTACATTTATAATACAATGCTTGGGATTTTTGCTAATCAATTTTAAAGACCTTTTTGTTGAGGGAAGGAAATTCTATAATGTTAATATTTTTTCCCTTTGTTACATGGTATATTTATGTAGTAATTCTAGTGTGTCTCCACAGTAGTTTAAGCCTTTTATTTTGCATATCTAATTTCCAAAGGCATCCCCACTAAATCCCCAGAAGTTTTAATTCCCATTTACTCATACTTATCAGACCCATTATTGAATATAATGAATCTTTTGGTGTATATTTGTCTAAACGTATCACACAGCTTGAGACCTCAGAGATTCATAACTAAAAGATTGCTGGCCTCAAAAATCTTAGTTATCTGGAGAGACTGTCAGCCCTTTCTCTGTACTCAGTCTATATCTTATGCACTCCTCCTTTGACAGCTATCCTTAACCTTTCAAACCATGAAACATCCAACCATATTTGACCTCCTATTCTTTCACAGAACTAATGGTACCTCAAACACTTGGTTAAAGGAACTAAGCATTCATCAGCAGATAAATATGACACGTTGCCATGATAGATTCATATACCAACATATTCCTCAGTTCTGGAACAAACTTCCACTACTTATCAAGCAGAATAACTTCCTTTTGTCACCTACAAGGTCAACACACAGATGGGCGACCTCAAATTCTCCACCAGTCTGTCTTATCTTGCCCTCTTGGAGATAGAGGTAACTTTTGAATCTGTTTTTTTTTTTTTTTTGGCTAGGCTAGATTTGCAGACTGATTGCTTAGTACTTACATTTGAACCTATAAGATATTGGCTTTAACCAAATGTTGCAGCTCCCTTCCTCAGATTCTTCTTATAGAATGGAGATTAGGAGAAGTTTGAGTCTGTCCCTGTCCTGTACAAAATATTTCAGAAAATCAGACCAGCACTTTGTCTCTTTTTGTAGCAGGCAATTTGCGTGTACTAGTGTCTTAGCAGATTACTTTTAACTACACTGATGTTTGCATAGGATTTTTCTATAATAAGTAAACCTTATCAGGGTTCTACCAGTGCTCAAAGATATGAAAGTACAATATTACCTGAATCCTTGGTTAGAATGCTGGTTCTTCTTTACTCTTAGTCCCCCCTTCTCTCCTTCCTACCTGTTAATTTTTTTTAGTCTGACCTTCCTTTTCTCCTTCACTGCTGTACTTTGGTTAACAAATTAAAAATACTAATAATGCTCTCAATCATTTACTTATATTTCTTTTCTGTTGCCTTTACCGTTCATCTTAAATTTAGGTTATTGTGTGTGACTGCTACTTTGTGTGACATGTCGCATTTTATTCTGTTTTTAAATGAGCATAATAATACTGTTCATATGATGTAGTCCTGCATATTGTCATGTAATGTACAATTCCTGAAGTAATTGCATTAATTGATGCTAGTACATATTTTGATGTCCTTCCTTGATCAGTGTTGCAGTATTAATAACCTTTGGGGTATCCTGCCAAGGACAGACATACATCTGGCCAGCAAATCAAAGCATGAATGCCATCCCATAACACTGCATGTGCAATGTACGATCTCAGCCCTATGAATCATACCTCTTCTGCTACCATTGGGTGGAAAAGTATCCCCACTGAGGATCCTCCTCTTTCTCTCTTTTGTATTTCTTAATTTTCGTACATGTCGTCGAAGAGAGGGGAAATGTGATTGCAGGAGGCAGATTCCTCATAGAGACTACCATACTAAATGTTTGTTCTGTCTGGTTGCTGAGCACTGTTATAGGGATTGCTCTATCTGTCAGTGTTCTGTGCCTAATATTTTGCATAGTCATTTGCTCAAGCTAGGATGGTGTCCATGTCCTCTACAGTTCTTGGTACATCGATTTGAGGTATATTAGTAATCAGAGCCTCCTTGTTTAGTAAGGAAAAAATTCAGACCCAAGAGGAAACAGGAAAAATAAACACAAGTTCTCCTCTGTGAGGGACGTACATCAGGAGTGCAAGATTTTACTGAGTCTTTTTAAGACCATTAAGCCTTAAAAAAAAAACTCATTCTTCCTCTTCCCCCCTTAACAAATTTAGGGTGGAATCTAATGATGATGATTCTGATGGAGATGATTCTTTGGCTTATTCTTTCCAAATTCATTCTCCTGTTACTTATCCTTCAGATGAAGAAGGTACTTTAATCTCCTTATTCCCCTATGGAGGAGTTTTCTTCGGGGGAAAATTTTGTCAAGATGATGCAACACTTTTAGTGGGAAGGATCTGTTGTCCAAGATCTAGAAGATATTTTATACCCTGCTGGAAATGGGTGTGCCTAAGCCTTAAGCCATTCCCCCCTATTTTAGAAGCCTTGTATATGCCTTTTTACTGCTTCTATTAATCCCAAGTCTCAGTCTCTGGCTCCTAAGAAACTTGACAGATTTTATAAGGAATCAGTAAGTTAATTTCCTTTATAACAATCCTGTTTCAGATTTTTCTGTCATTAATCTTTCTACTGAAAAGCCCTCTAAGCTCCTGTCTTCATCTAATGTTTTGTCTACAGATAAACATAGCAGAGCCATTGATAGATACGTCAAAAAAATGTTTATGCTTCTGCCACTTTGGCTTTTAGAGCTGTAAATTACCAGACCCACTTGGTGAGGTATTTGTATCTATTTTGGGCAATTTGAGTAAGGTGCTTTTGGACTTGGCTTATTCTGAAGCTAAGCCTAAGCTAACTCCTCTGAGCTGTCTTTACTTAATTCTAACACTCTGGTGGCTCGACACTCTGTTAAGGGTAGTTCTGCTGCTGACACCACTAGGGCTGTAGCCACTGGTCCAGTTCTTCATAAGTTTTCATGGTTTGACATCATAGGTTCATGGGTAGTTACTAGGCTTGCTGTTCATTGGACCATTGAGGGGACTAGCCCAGATTCCCAGTTGCTACCCATGCAGTGTCTGGTTAAATGACTTGCCCAAGGTCACTATTTTCTTCAATTTCCAGATTCTACCCACATCAGCCTCTGTCAGATTCCTTTACCTCCACAAAGAAATACCAAATGTCCGTAAACAAACCGTTTATTAAAACTGATAGACTGAAGCGCTTTACGAAGCGCTTTTTGTTCAAGTAATACACGAACTTCATCAGATGCCATAAAATCAAGCAGTACTGTTTAAATAATGTACGTAATCCGTCGGCTGGTAAATTAATTAAAAACATTAAAGGAATATATTCCTTATGTCAAATCAGCACATAAATGCCATGCATAATTACAAAATTCTATAAGATACTTAAATCTCCCATTCAGGTGCATCAAATAGTTAAAACAAAAACAAAAAAGAAACAAAGAAAGTCTAACATAACTAGCAGCTACAGCAATATAAACATAAAATAACCCTATTCTTTTAATTCCATTTCTATGTATGTATTTATAAAGCATGTAATTTTCTGTGTTTTTATTTATTTATATTATTTATCTATATGTATGTATATATATATATATATATATATATATATATATATATACACACACACACACACACACACACACTATATTCAATATTTATTTCATTTCATTTTAGGAACATTCACTGGACTTCATTTATTCTTATATTACCCAGGTCTTATATATACAAGTATTTAACTACCTACGAAGGCTTTTAAGTTTTAATATAGCCATAATTGAACACATATCATTACGGCCCGGCCAATTATATGCATATAGTCTAATCCGCCATAATAATTCCTGCCTTTCGAGTTCTATTTCAACAGGTCCCCCTCTTATATTATGTAACAGTTGATCAAGAATCCAAAATTTGAATACATGTGTGGGGTGTTCTAACACATGCTTGGCTAATGCATTTTCTTGCTTACCTTTACTTATACTATAAGTATGTTCATAGATTCTGTCCCTTATTCTATGAATAGTTTTGCCCACATAAAAACATGGGCAAGACTGGCATTTAGCCAAGTATACCACCATTTTGGAATTACAGTTAAATCTACCTTTACTAAGTTCAAATTTTTGATAGCTATTGTATTATTCACCAAAATATATTTACAGTAGGGACAGGATCTGCATGTATACATACCCCTTTTATTATTATTGAAATTGTTGTTATTTTTATGTATACCTTCCAAAAGCTCTTTAAAGTTCCTGTCTCTCCTTACTGTAAATTTTGGTACTTCCCCTATTTTTTTCTATTAATTCTTTACTCTCTTTGAGAATGTTCCAATTTTTAGATACAATGCCTTTCAAGAAATAAAAATCAGAATTAAATGTCAAGGTAAGACTGTACTCAAAAATTAGGGTTCTCTCCGTGGCCATTACTTCTATGTTGGAATCTATTATTTCACCCATAGGGTCCTCAGGGGTATTTACTGTGTTAGTACTTGAACATATGCTTTCATGTTACTTCTCACTATTGGTGTGTAGATTCCCCTATTTCTCTTCCTTTGAACTTCATCTATTAAATTATCCAGCATAGTATTTGGATAAGCTCTTCTGAGGAACGTGTCTCTCAAATTATTACATTTTTCACGGAAATAATCCTCTCTTGAAGTCATTCGTGCTGCCCTAACTAGTTGCCCCTTGACAACTGACTTTTTTTGAAATATAGGGTGAGCACTAGAGTAATGTAAAAAGGTATTAGAATATGATGGTTTCCTATAAATTTGAGTCTCATACTTCTTCTCAATGTTGTTTTTAATCAGAAGTGCATCTAAAAATGAAATTTGTTTCTCCTCAAAATTATATGCAAGTTGAAGGAAATCAGTGCTTTCATCCAAATACTTTACCAGACACTCTGCCTGGTTTTGATTTCCCTTGAATAATATAAATATATCATCCAGGTATCGGGTGTAATAAGTAATTTGGCAATTAATATGTTCTTTATTTATAAATACATACATAGAAATGGAATTAAAAGAATAAGGTTATTTTATGTTTATATTGCGGTCTGCTAGTTGTTAGACTGCTTCTTTCTTTGTTTCTTTTTTGTTTTTGTTTTAACTATTTGATACGCCTGAATGGGAGATTTAAGTATCTTATAGAATTTTGTAATTATGCTTGGCATTTATGTGCTGATTTGACATAAGGAATATATTCCTTTAATGTTTTTAATTAATTTACCAGCTGACAGATTACGTACATTATTTAAACAGTACTGCTTGATTTTATGGCATCTGATGAAGTTTGTGTATTTGAACAAAAAGCGCTTCAGTCTATCAGTTTTAATAAACTGTTTGTTTACGGACGTTTGGTATTTCTTTGTGGATTTAAAGAGATTCCTTTACCTCACAGACTTTCTCTTGCTCTGCCAGTTTGGCAAATAACTTCAGACAAGTATGATCTGTTTGTCATTTAAGGAGGATACAAAATGACTTGAAAGGCTATTGCGTGTCTTTCAGGAATTCCTCAGTCTTCAAGCCAGATTCATCTCTATTATGCCTCTTCTTGCAGACTTTTTTCTTCATGGTACAAAAGTATTGGTTCCCCCATACTTACAGAGAACAGGTTTCTAGTTTCAGAATTTCTGGTTCCCAGAAAGGAAAGCAGAGACCTATTTTGGATCTTTCCCTCAACATTTTTCTGATAGTTCCAACTTTCATGGTATTGACCACTCAATCCTTGCTATCTTACAGACAAGTTTTTTTTTTCCTTTCCTTCAGAATCTTCTTTTTTTTTTTTTGGACATGACAACTCAATGGGAGAGTCTCAGAGCTCTGGATTGTGTGTCTTCTATGATTTCTGTGGTTCCTTTTGTCAGACTCCATATGAAAAAAAAGAAGTTATGTTCTTACCATAATGTTCCATCTGTGTTGTTGATCTTCATTCATTCATTCATTACTGATGAGTGCCAGTTCCGTCCTCTGAACCGAGTCGACCGTTATAACAAGCTCGAGCCAGCCAAAAAACTCTCAAGCTAAAGTTACCCATAGTGTCCCTCTCCCCATTACCTCAGATTGAGTTTGCCCATAAGAGATAGAAAGTGGAGGCGTTTTTTGAGCAAATTTCCTAAAAATAGAAATTGGACCAAATCCGAACCTCCAGGAGCCTTTGGAGGGGGAAGGAGGGTGCAATGTAATGAATGAATGAAGATCAACAATGCAGATGGAACGTTATGGTAAGAACATAACTTCTTTATCTGATGTTGTTAATCTTCATTCATTACTGATGGGACAGAGTCCCTAGCTACTTTGTCGTGGGTGGCCCTATGGAACGATGTTCCTGAGCACCATTGAACCAAAGGATGCTCTCCCTCTGGAGACCAAGTCCAGTTGTAATGAGTGATAAAGGTATGTAGAGTAGCCCATGTAGCTGCTGCACAGATGTCATCCATGGGGGGCCCTAGAATGAAAGGCAACAGATGTCGCCACTGATCTGGTTGAATGTGCCTTGACCTTAGTTGGTAGAGGAATTTTGTTTTGTTGGTATATGAAGCATATACAATTCTTCAACCATTTAGAAAGAGTCATCTTAGAAACAGATTTTCCCAAATTTGGTCCCGAATAGGATACAAATAACAGGTCATATTTTTGTAGTGATTTAGTTCTGTCTAAATAGAATCGTAATTGTTTATGAACATCCAATAAATGTAGGCAGTATTTTCCTTTATTAGAGAAATTGGGGGAAAAAGACTGGCAGGTTGATTGTTTAATGGTCAATTCTGAAATAAGTTTGGACAAAAAGGAGGGGATTAGTCTGGAGTGATGCTCTGTCTTTATGAAAGACCATTTAGTGATATTTCATGCACAAGGCTTGTAGTTCAGAAATTCATCTTGCTGAGGTAATAGCTACCAAGAATAGGGATTTCCAGGATAACAATTTTATGTTGCAAATGGCAGCGGGTTTGAAAGGGATTGAGTCCATGATTGCAGAACTTGTCAAATTCCAAGGTTTGATTGGTTCTTTGAACGGTGGTCTAATGTGCAAGACAGCTTTCAAAAAAGTTTTACAGACACAGTGGGAAATCAAGAATGAATGTTGAAAGCCATTGTGGAAATTTGAAATAGCCAGGTGCACTCGAATAGTGGAGGCTGCTGTTCCCTAATGGAGAAGATTTGACAAATAATCCAATACAGCACTAATTGGGGCTGAGCAGGGGTCTAGTCCTTTCTGTTGATACCAAGTGGTAAATCTCCTCCACTTGTTGAGACAAAGTTTCCTGGTGGATGGTTTGTGTGAAGCCAGAAGAATGTTACAAACCGGGGAGGATAGATCTTTCTGCCTGTCAATTACTGGAAGTGGAGAAACCAAGCTGTCAGCTTGAGACTGGATATGTTTGGATGTATCAACCCCTGTGGGTGCGACAGCAATTCCGAAGTTGGATCCAGAATCCATGGTTGGTGCACTAGGTGAGGTCAAAGGAAGGGAAACCAGACTTGTCGGGGCCAGTATGGTGCAATGAGGATTACTCTGCTTTTCAACTGAAGGGCTTTCTTTAGAAATTGTGGGATCAGGGAAGGGAAGGGAAAGCATAAAGAAGTCCTGTGGGCCAATCGTGTATTAGAGCATCCCTCAGGGACTCACCCTGCGGAGTGATTAGGGCAAAGTAGCTGCTGCATTTGTGATTTGCTGGTGAGGCAAATAGGTTGCAGCAAGGCTAGCCTCAGCGGCTGAAGATCTTCACTGCTATGGTTGTATTGAGGGACCACTCGTGAGGCAGGAGAATGCATCTGCTCAGTTTGTCTGCAATCATGTTGGAATCCCCGAGAATGTGCATTGCTATCAGAAAGCAGTTGGAAGCTATCATCCATTGCCAAATTCTCATGGCCTCTCGACAGAATGCGTAGGACTTTGTTCCCCTTTGTTTGTTGATATACTAGATCACCGACATTTTATCAGACTGGATAGCAATTGTTCCTGATGGGAGGACAGATTGAAATGTTTGCAATGCTAGAAGCACCACCTTCAGTTCTAGAATATTGATATGCAGATTGGCCTCCAGAAGGGACCAAGTGCTTTGGATGATCTTTCCCTGGACGTGCCCCCTCTACCCCGTCAGGGAAGCATCCGTGGTCACTATGGCCTTGGGCTGAGAAAGGGCAATGCTATAGGTCTTTTTCTGGCTTCATCCACCAAGTTAAATCTTGTTTGCATCAGTTTGTTATGCGGATCTGAAAGGATATTGGATGGGTCAAATGAAATAGATGCATTTTGGAGAAGTATCTATGAAGATCCTGTGGAACACAACAAAGATGCTAAATGTAGAAAACAAGTAAAAGAAAGAATAAGAAGTTTAAAGGTACAGGATATGAAATGGGATGAAGTAACAGCCAGGGAGATTGAAACAAAGTTAAGAAAAGCCTCTATCTGGAAAACCCCAAGGCCCAGATGCAGTGCCTAACTTTTGGTTAAAAGTATTAACATCTTTGCAATAAGACCTAGCCATGAGTAAGAGCTATTTATAAGTGCACCTCGAACAGTCACCAATCCGGGTAACTCCTACTTAAGAATGAACCGGCAAGCTACCCCCAAAATTATAGACCAATAACTTGCCTTCTGACGACATAGAAACTATACATGGGAATTGATGCTGATAGAGTTTATAGTCATTTAGAAGAAAACTCAATTATGGCAGTAGAACAAAAGGGCAATAAAAGAAAGTCATATGGAACAAAGGATTATTTGTTGATAAATAAAGTCATAGTGGAGAATTGTAAAAAGGGGAAGAATCTTAGTATGGCATGGATTGACTACAAAAAAGCATTTGATAGTATTCCACATTCATGGATAAAAGAGTGCTTAAAAATATATAGGATGCATCCTACACAGATCAACTATGTTACAGTGACCATGAAACAATGGCAGACCACTTTGCAATTAAACCATGATAAAGGACAAATTATTACCCCAGGGATAAAAATTCAAAGGGGGATATTCCAGGGTGACTGTCACCGTTGCTGTTCTGCCTTGCCCTTAACCCATTAAGCTGTTTAACCACTTAGGCCATGGCTATAATTTGGCTCCTAGAAAACAACAAAGTCTAAAGACCTCTCATCTTCTATTTGTCGATTTAAAACTGTACAGCTCATCAGATGAGGAACTGAAAGCACAGTTGCAGGCTGTCAAAACTTTTTCAGATATTAGAATGTCATTTGGCCTTGATAAATGTGCAAAAGAAACCTTTAAAGCAGGAAAACTGCAGCACCAGGAAAACATCAGTTTGGGACAATAATGTGATATAAAAGAACTTGAGCAAGAGGGAGTATATAAATACTTGGGAATTGCTGAAAGATCAGTAATAAAACATGAACAAATGCAAGTAAAACTTAGTAAGGAATACTTTAGAAGACTTAAATTAATCCTGAAAACAGCAGCATCTTCTTTTGGCTGTTCCCATTAGGGGTCGCCACAGCGGATCATCTGTTTCCATTTCTTCCTGTCCTCTGCATCTTGCTCTTTCACACCAACCATCTGCATGTCCTCTCTCACCACATCCATAAACCTTATCTTAGGCCTTCCTCTTTTCCTCTTACCTGGCAGCTCCATCCTAAGCATCCTTTTCCCAATATACCCAGCATCCCTCCTTAGCACATGTCCAAACCAATGCAATCTAGCCATTCTTGCTTTGTCTCTAAACTGTCCAACCTGAGCTGACCCTCTAATATACTGATTACTAATCCTGTCCATCCTAGTCACACCCAATGCAAATCTTAACATCTTTAACTCTGCCACATCCAGCTCTGACTCCTGCCTTTTTGTCAATGCCACCGTCTCCAAACCATATAACATAGCTGGTCTCACTACCCTCTTGTAGGCCTTCTCTTTCACTCTTACTGTTACCCGTCTGTCACAAATCACTCCTGACACTTTTGTCCACCCATTCCACCCTGTCTGTACTCTCTTCTTCACCTCTCTTCCACACTCACCATTACTTTGAACTGTTGATCCCAAGTACTTAAACTCATCCACCTTTACCAACTCTACTCCCTGCATCCTCACCATTCCCCTACCCCCCTCTCATTTACACACATATATTCTGTTTTAGCCCTGCTGACCTTAATTCCTCTCTAAAGCATATATCCACCTCTCCAGGGTCTCCTCAACCTGGTCACTACTCTCACTACAGATCACAATGTTATCTGCAAACATCATAGTCCACGGCGCCTCCTGTCTGATCTCATCTGTCAACCTGTCCATCACCACTGCAAATAAGAAAGGGCGCAGAGCTGATCCTTGATGTAATCCCACCTCCATCTTAAACGTATCTGTCACTCCCACCGCAGTCCTCACCAATGTCACACTACCCTCGTACATATACTGTACCACTCTTACATACTTCTCTGCCACTCCCGACTTCCTCATACAATACCACAACTCCTCTCTAGGCACCCCTGTCATGTGCTTTCTCTAAGTCCACAAAGACACAATGCAACTCCTTCTGACCTTCTCTGTATTTCTCCAGCAACACTCTCAGAGCAAACATTGCATCTGTAGTGCTCTTTCCTGGCATGAAACCATACTGCTGATCACTAATCATCACCTCCCTTCTTAACCTAGCTTACACTACTCTTTCCCATAACTTCAAGCTGTGACTGATCAATTTTATCCCTCTGTATTTACTGCAGCTCTGCACATCACCCTTATTCTTAAAGATAGGTACCAAAACACTTTTTCTCCAATCCTGAGGCATCCTCTGACTTTCCAAAATTTCATTAAACAATCTGGTTAAAAATTCCACTGCCATTTCTTCTAAGCACCTCCATGCTTCCACTGGTATGTCATCTGGGCCAACAGCCTTTCCATTCTTCATCCTCTTCATAGCTGTCCTTACTTCCTCCTTGCTAATCTGTTTCACTATCCCCACATCATCCAACCTTCTCTCTCTCTTTCTCTTCATTCATCAGCCCCTCAAGGTACTCGTTCCATCTGCTCAACACATTCTCCTCTCTTGTGAGTACCTTTCCCTCACTATCCTTTATCACCCTTACTTGCTGCACATCTTTCCCAGCTCTGTCCCTCTGTCTAGCCAATTGGTACAGGTCCTTTTCTCCCTCGTTAGTGTCCAGTATCTCATACAACTCTCCATATGCCTTATCCTTAGCCACCTCTCTTTGCCATGCGTCTCATCTCCTTATACTCATGTCTACTTCATCTCTTTGACAATCCCACTTCTTCGCCAGCCTCTTCCTGTGTATACTCTTCTGTACTTCCTCAATCCACCACCAGGTCTTCTTGTCCTCCTTCCTCTGTCCAGATGTCACACCAAGCACGTTTCTAGCAGTCTCCCTTACTAGCTCTGCTGTAGTTACCCAGCTATTTGGTAACTCTTCACTGCCTCCCAGTGCCTGTCTTAACTCTTCCCTGAACTCCATCTCACAATCACCCTTTTTTAACTTCCACCATTTAATCCTTGGCACTACTTTCACACTCCTCTTCTTGATCACCAATGTCATCCTACAGACCACCATTCTATGCTGCTTAACTACACTTTCCCCTGTCACCACTTTACAGTCTCCAATCTCCTTCAGACTGGCCCTCCTACATAGGATATAATCCACCTGTGTGCATCTTCCTCCACTCTTGTATGTCACCCTATGCTCCTCCCTCTTCTTAAAATACATATTCACCACAGCCATGTCCATCCTTTTCGCAAAATCCACAATAATCTGACCTTCTGCATTCCTCTCCTTAACACCATACCTACCCATCACTTCCTCATCACCTCTGTTCACTTCACCAACATGCCCATTGAAGTCCACTCCAATCACTAGTCTCTCACCCTTGGGTACACTCACCACCACTTTATCCAACTCACTCCAAAATTTTTCTTTCTCATCCATCGCACACCCAACTTGTGGAGCATATGTAGTAACAACATTCATCATTACACCATCAATTTCAAGCTTCATAAACATCACTCTATCAGACACTCTCTTCACCTCCAAAACACTCTTGGCACTACTGTTCCTTTAGGGTAATCCCTACCCCATTTCTCCCACCATACACACCATGATAGAACAATTTGAACCCGCCTCCTATACACCTGGCCTTACTTCCCTTCCATGTGGTCTCTTGCACGCACACTATATCAACCTTCCTTCTCTCCATCATATCAGTTAGCCTTTTCCGTATACCAGTCATACTTCCAACATTCAAAGTTCCTACCCTCACTACTACACTCCTAACCTTCCTCCTCTCTTCCTGCCTTCGGGCATGCCTTCCCCCTCCTCTTCTCCTTCGGCCAACAGTAGCCCAATTTCCGCCAGCACCTTGTTGGCTAATGGTACTGGTGGCAGTTGTTAACCCGGGCCTCGACTGATCCGGTATGGAAATATGAAATGTCTGCATAAGTCATTTGGCAGAGGTTTTACGCCGGATGCCCTTCCTGATGCAACCCTCCTCATTTATCCAGGCTTAGGACCGGCACAAAGAAATGCACTGGCTTGTGCATCCCCAGTGGCTGCATTGAACAAAATTTAAGCTGTAAACCAATTTGCTCTTCCTGTCCCAACTTACAGTTTTGGAGTGATTGATTGGCTTCAAAATGTGTTGGATAAATTAGATATTTAAAAAGAAAGATGCTTCATGCTCATCAAATGATTTATAAAAATCGGTGCATACCAAGATTATATATTCTGTGTTCCGAAGGAGGGATGGGCCTCCTTGAAAATGATTACATGTATAGATCTGCAATAATGGGACTCCACACAGCTATCTGTTGACCTCATGAGACCCAAATCATAGTGAATGTTTTAAAACATGAGAATAAATCTAAGATGACTTCCCTGCTTAACTTAGCAGAAGCATATCGGTGTCAAGCAGGAATGGAAATCAAACCAGAAGTAGATAAAAATCAGGCAGCTACTGAATGCGCCAAAAACAAAAAGAATGTAAGGTAAAGGATCAGATAAAAGGCAAGAAATGTGGAAAATGCATAAATATAGTTGCAGGTATAGAAATCTTCTGGAAGAACCTCATGTTGATCAGGAATGGTTAAGGAGAGGTGAATTCAAACCAAGAGAGGAAAGGTTAATATTGGAGACACAAAATAGTGGGCTATGTACACGTTGGTTTACAAAGTCCATCGAACATGGAGAAACAGGCAAATGTAGGTTTTGTAAAACAGAATTGGAAACTGTCGCACACCTAGTTGCTGGTTGTGATATACTAATAGCAGAAGGACTGTATAATGAGAGGCATAATAATGTGGCAAGACTGCTGCACTGGGGATTGTGCAAATGTTATGGTGTTGATGTGGCTGAAAAACACAGGAAACATGAGCCACAAAGCATCACAGAAAATGAAGTTTACATCACATGGGATCACCCATTACCAACAGTTCAAAAGATAGATGCTAGAAAACCAGATATAGTGGTCCAGGAAAAGAATACAAAAGTAGCAGTGATCATTGAAATCGCCACACCCAGTGACTACAGTGTCCTGTGTACAGAGAGACACAAAGTCATAACATTTCAGGATCTGCAAGCAGAAACTAGATCAATGTGGAAGAAAGAAACCCAGATATTTCCAATAGTAGTTGGAGCAACAGGTCTTATAAAAAGAGTTTATAATCATATTTAGATATGCTAACAATACATGTAACTCCATACGAATTACAGAAGTCCTTACTGGGCACATTGCGGGTGCTACGAAGAGCACTTTTGGCTGACATCAAAGAGTGAAACAATACTAATTTCATGAACTTTAATCGTACTTTGACTTAGGAATGGGGGTCCATTTCTGTCATGCTATTAGAAACCCAAAAGATTTGGAGAAATTAAAAAGGGAGAGACCACTGTGCAAGTAGAAGCCATTGTAGAGGTCTCATCTGTAGTCTTGCCAAGGGAACTATAGTAATTGATGCTGGCTCTGATCGTAGAAGCTGAAGGACTGCCGAGCTGAAACTTTGTCCTGAGAGCGTATCACCCGGAGTTGGGAACTCAGTCTTTCTAATCTGTGACATGGAAGGGAGACTAGACAAGATTTATTGAAAATTGGTCCTATGAATTCCAGAATTTGAGGAGGAGTCAACTTGTATTTCTCCTTGTTTATTGAGATCCCAAAGTATTTTGCTAGCTTTAGTGTGTAATGTAAGGCTGTAATCAGTAGACACTTGGTGGGGGCGGTAAGGAGCCAATCATCTAAATATGGAAACACCCAGAATCCTTGCAGTTTCAGGTGAGCTGTTACCACTGCCATCCATTTGGTGAACACTCTGGGGGCCATAGAGAGTCCAAAGGGCAGTGCTCAGAATTGGTAATGATTGGCTCCCAGCTGGAAGTGAAGTAATCTTTTGGAGCATTTGTCCATTTTTATGTGGTAATACGCATCCTGAAGATCTATTGAGCACATCCAATCATCTTTCTCCAGGAAGGGTAGGATAGACTGAATCATGAACATCTGGAATTTTGTTTGATTGACAAATTTGTTTAGGATGCTGAGGTCCAAGACTGGCCTCCAGTCCCCTATCTTTTTTGGCACTAAAAAGAACCTCGAGTAAAATCCAGATCCTATTTGGCCTGGTGAGACTGATTGGATGACTCTTTTTAAGAGTAGCTTTTGAATTTCTTGAGCTGCTGCTTCCCTTTGACTCGGTGGAATGTCAGGAATATGCCTTAGTGGCCTCGGGCAAGTAGTGAGGGGTATGTGATACCCTCAGGCAATTATCATCTGCACCCAAGAATCTGTGGTTAAAGTTTGCCAGGCAAGGTGGTGCAGAGAAAACAATCCCCTGACTACTTTCAGAGGTAAGCAATCGGGCCACCCTTCAGGATTGCTGATAGGGCTGCCCAGAGAATTAATCTCTGGAGCCCTGATTATGTGGGCCCCCTCTGCCCTCTGTAGGGGTGTCTTCCAGATGAATTTCTGCCTCTACTCCAGGGGTAAACTCGCCACATGTCACAGAAAGGACCCTGGGACTTCTTGTGCCACATCTTTCCACTCCTCTGATTCCTAGAGTAGGATTGTTGGGGGGGTGAAAAATGTATGCTCAAGGCAGACAGGGTCTTGACATCCTTTTCATACCTAGCTAATGTGTATTTCACTTTCGGGCCAAAGAGAGAAGAAGCTTCCACTGGAGCATTGAGAAAGGAAGACTTAAAAGGGTCCACAAAATCATAAAGGTGCATCTAGGCATGACGTCTTATGACGATGCTTGCACCCGCAGCTCTAGCTGCCCTTCAGTAGTGTGAGAGATCACCACTTGGATGAGTTATATATAGATTCCAGGGTTGCAAGCTGCAAGGTGACTTTGTCACACACCTCGTCAGAGACTGCTCCTGCTAAAGTTCCCGAGAGTTCTGAGATTAGGTCTCTCTCGAGCCTGGTAAAGTGTGCCAAGTAATTCAGGGACTGAATGACAAAGGTTGATGAAGAAAACACTTGCTTCTCTAGCCTGTCATTTGCCGGAGACTCCCTGTTCAGGGGATGGACAGCATGGCCCTCCTCTGCAAGCTTTTTTTTTTTTTTAGTGGCTGCCACCACCATCAGAGCGTCTACCAGTAAGCCTTTAAACCAATGTGGACTGTCTTCTGGTGGGGAAAGAATTTTGCCTCGTCTCCAGGGGATTGGATCAGTGGTGTCAGGACTCTTCAAGGCATGTTGCACAATGAGCTGAACTAGTTTGTCTACAGGCCAGGTCACCAAAGACATAGAGGGTTGAGCACAAAAAGCCTGCAAGAATACAGACTCCTCAGAGGAGAAGTTGGTGGGCTTCCAGCCTCCCCGCTGTTTTAAAATTTCCAGTATGTCTCCAAAGGAGACATCCTCAGGGTGTGACCATGGAGACCCCCCCCCCCATTGTAGTCTGTATCTTTGGTATGGGATTCCTCAGGGAAGTCCACATGCTTTCTCTTGAACGATCTCTTGTGTGGCACTTCCTCAGTAGGGGCATCTGAGAAAGACTCAGAAGAGAGGGTGCCCTGTGGTAGGGTATCTTGAGGCTGTTGTGCTTGATGTCCCAGTGTAGTGGATTGTGTCAGCTATGATCCAGAAGGGGGATATGTATGTTACTCCAATGCTGAGGGAACCAGCTGTGTACCTGCAGAGGCAAGGGCCCTCTCTTTCACCTGGAAAGCAGACCTGCTCAAAGAGGGATGGGAGCCCAGAACCGAGAAGGACAACCTCAGAACCAGGGTCACAGCTCACTGCAATGAGCCCATCCCCAGGGAAGGAACCCTAAGAGGACTTGGTGCCGCCAATACAACCGGAGCTACAGTGGACGGCTCCCTAGAAAAAAATAGGTGCTGTACTAGGGGTCACAGTGCCGACACAGCCCAGTCACGATCCTGGGAATGGCTCAGCTCTGAGTGAGTCGGTGGCCAAAGGACAGGCTCCGGAGCCATGGTGAGGTCCACCAATGGAACCAAATCAGCTGGCAACAGGATAGACGTTTGTGTCAGGGGCTTTGCTACCTCCAAGGAGGTTGAAGGAGAAGTATATGTCAGAGTCTGTGGAGAAATCCCTCGGCTCTGGGTGGGAGGGAGGGTTTAGAAGGAGCTGTGATTCCTCTGGCCATCAGGAGCTGATCCACAAGTCTTACCACATTGAATTCTGAAAGGCTCCTGGAGGAGCGGCTTGATATCCCCGACGGAGAGTCAGGTAACTCCAAGAAAGGGCTGCATTGTTGCCCAAAAAAGGGATCTGCCATGGGGAAATATCAGGTCCGAGGGGCTGTTTCACCTTTTGGCACCGTGGTCACAAGACCAGTAATATGTATAAGGAGGTAGGAAGTGACCGGAGTTGGGAGTACTATTTTTGGTGCCGAAAGCAAGATCGGAACTGTAGTAGAAGATAAAGACATGGATGGTTCAGTGGTCATGACCAGTACCATGATTGCTGCTAGAGATAATGTTGCAGATGATGGTACTGAGCTGGTTAGTTGAGGTCCTGGAACCAAGGATGGCACCATACAGAGGGGTTGAGGCCATGGTGCTGAGGTTGTTGGAGCCAGTTTTGGGACTTTAGGTTTCAGTTCCGAAGATTTACTTTCCTGGTAAACAAATGTTAAATAAACACATTTTGAGCTGTGCAATGGGAGGAAGAAGGAACAGAATGGCTCCTTTGCTTATGTTCCTTTTTTAGAAGGGGGTGAGTCCTCCAACCCAGAAATAGCCTCTGAAAAGAGAGTTTTCAGAATACTCTTAAGGATTAGCTTTTTTCTCCTCTCATTTAAAGTGCAGGAACTAGAGCCATTACATATGTCGCATGGTGGTTTAACAGACAAATGCAGAACACCCAGGCAGTAAACACAAGACAGGTGGGTCTCCGAGTTTGGCATTTTTCTATTACATTAGTCAAATCCATGGTGGTGGTGCTGCGGTAGCATTGTCGCCTCACAGTAAGATGCTGTCCGGTTCGATTCTCAACTAGAGTGTCTTCTGCATGGAGACATGCGTGAATGGGTGTACCTTCATTGAAGGTTGTGCATCAAGGCTGGTAACTCGGCACGTAAAAATCAACTACCAATCATTAGCGGACCGGAATTCCGCTGTGGCAACCCCTAACCGGGAAAAGCTGAAAGAGACACCAACAACATTACTCACATTGTTTGAATCCCGTTGTTCCCTGTTTATCAGCCGTAGTGGAACAAAGTTCTCAAACACCAGTATAACACCAAAACACAACTGTGAACAAGGAAATAGAAAATATCAGACTTTGTTTTGGTGGAAAGGCTGACAGCTATTGAAGTGAAGGTATGTGTTTAAAAAGGTGTTCTTTCTGTATACAGTAGATGAATAAAAAGAAGTTATGTACTCACCATAATGTTCCATCTGTATTGCCCATTTTCATTCTTCTTCAACCTGTAAATTCAGTTCCGATCCTTGGAACTGACTCTGCTGCTACCATAGCTTGTGGTAACCAAAAAACTCTTGAGCTTTTCCCTTTCCCACAATGCACCTATCCCAGTTACCTCAGATTGAGTTTGCCGATAGACCACAGGAAAGATTAGTTGTAAGACCTTCATTGGGACTATATCTGGAACCACAGTTATATACCAAGGATGATAATCCGCTAGTCATCTGTGTAAAATTTATGTTACTACACTGAAAGGTAGTCTGTACCATTACTCAATGAAAACAATTGAGCCGATTCAATCTGATATGACATTCCTTTTACTACATACGAGGTAACATCTAGTATAACAATGAAAGATACACATGTAACAAAACCGTACTTCAGCTTTACAGCATCATAACTGTAAGAAATCAATGTCCCCTATACAAAAGAAGAAGTCCAAACTTTATAGTCTCTTTCTAGCTTACATCAGCAGTTTAGAGAATATGCCAGAATAATAAGTCTTTCCCATGAAGCTGGTCTGCTGACAGTTTGTTTCCCATGTTTCAAACATTCTGTTCCTGAAGAATAACTCCTCAGCCTTGCTCTTATCTTGCATGTCCTGTTAGAGAGACAGCTGCATACAAGAGTTTGTCTTGACCTGCTTGTAGATAGAGAATTTCACAAACTGCATAATTTATAAAGATAAAATATTTTACTTCTGGTTTCTAATAACAATGAATGCCAAGCTATATGCTTTAAACTAAGTGCACTTTTTGTACTACACCGAAAAGCAGAGTATTTATTTTACATTTTCAGACAAAGCCATTTTTAACTTGTTCACTGCTGAAAGCAGAATATGTCAAATCTCACAATCTGTTCCTCTATAAATCCAAGGGTATGGGGGTTGGAGGGAGGTGAGTTAAGGAAGAATGAGAATGGACAACAGAGATGGAACGTTATGGTGAGTATGTAACTTTTTTTTTTTTTATATGATGTCAATTTTCTTTCTATCCTCAGCCTGTGGGACAGACTCCTCTGCTACCTTAGACCCCGGGTGGAGTCAAGGAAGGATGCTCCTGAGCACCACAGAACCGAATGATGCTCTTCCCCTGTAGACCAGATCAAATTTGTAATGAGCAATGAAATTATGGGGAGTAACCCAGGTTGCTGCTGCACAAATATCCATGGAGGATCTAGATTGGAAGATTGTTGAAGTTGTTACAGCTCTAGCTGAATATGCTTTCAAAGGTTTCAATAAAGCAATCCCCAATTTGTTGTAGATGAAAGAAATGCAGTCTATTAGCCATCTAGCCAATGTCACTTTGCTCACACATTTTCCTAGGTTTTTTTTTATTTAAGAGATAAATAATTTGTCAGATTTTCTGGTATCTTTTGTCCTGTGAAGATAAAACCATAATTGTCTAAGCAATATTAACCTTTATTAGAAAATTTGGGGAAGAAAACTGGTAGGTTAATAGTTTGATAGTGACTTCTGAAACCACATTTGATAGAAAGAAGGGGTTGGTTCTTAGTGCACCCCTATCCTTGTGAAAAATCAAATATGGTGGTTTACAAGACAAAGCTTGAATTTCTGAAAGCCTTCTAGCGGAAGTTATGGCTACTAAGAAAATTGTGATCTTAAGTCTCTGTCCTGGAAAACTATCTACTGCCGGGTTCAAAAGGAGGTTGTATGATTGCTTGCAATACAAAGTTTAAGTCCCAAGGTTATATCTAGTAACTGAACTTTAATAGTTGAAGAGAAAGCCCCTTCATTGAATAATGAAGCTAAACATTTGAGAATCTTATGAATAGGTGCTGAAAAAGGGTCAGAGTTATTTTGATGTGCCCAAAAGACAAACCTTTTCCATTTACTGTTGTAAAGTTTACACCTACATGGTTTGTGAGAGGCCAAAAGTATGTGTCAGGTGAACAGAGCATAGATTGTCTATTAATGGAACTGGAGAAAGCAAGCTGTCACCTTGTGGGTCAAGATGTCTGGGTGGGTAATGTCTGTCTGATGCAACAGGAGATCTGGAACATGGTCCAGAATCCAAGGTTGGTGAATTAGATGAGGCCAAATGAAGGGGAACCAAATCTGTTGAGGCCAGTAAGGTGCAATGAGGATTACCTTGCTCTTCAACTGGGTTGCTTTCTGTAGAAAGGTATAAAGAAGATTGGAGGGCCAACTGTGGACAAGAGCATCCCTCAGTGATTCTCCCGGAGGGGGATTAGAGCAAAGTAGTTGCTGCACTTGTCTAGGGGAGATGCAAAAAGATCACAGCAAGGCTGGACCCATTAATAGGATATTCTCTCCGTCAATTTTGGATTGAGGACCACTCGTGAGGCAGGGGTATGCATCTGCTCTGTTTGCCTGCTATCACATTAGACATGCCCAGAATGTGCATTGCTATGAGAAAGAGGTTGGATGAGATGACCCACTGCCACACTGAGAGTTTTTCAACACAAAGGATAGGACCCAGTTCCTCCCTGCTTGTTGATGTACCAAACTACTGACATGTCCTTTTGAATTGCAATTGTCCCTGAAGAGAGAGCATCCTGGAAGGCCTGCAACACTGAAAGCACTGCTCTCATCTCTAAGACACTGATATGCAAGTTGACCTCTATGGGGGACCAAGTGCCTTGGACAGTGTTCCACATATAATGCCACCTCCACCCTAACTGGGAAGCATCCATGGTCACTTTGGTCTTGGGTTGAATGGGGATGAAAGGACTGTCTTCTAGAATTTGATCCGATTGAATCCACCATTTGAGATCTCTCTTGCAAATGTTGATGATTGCAATGAAAGTTGACATTGTTGGGTATAGTATTGACCACTGTGATGCAAACAGCCATTGTAAATTTCTTAAAATTCTCATGTGAAATCTAGCTAAGGGGACTAGTTATAGCTGCCACCATGGACGACCCCAAGGCCTGTAGAATTAGGCATAACAGAAAATGGGGGTTAAGAATATGTATTTAAAACCTTTTTTTAAGAGATGAAAAGGAAACAGAAAATGAGTTATCAACAATGATAATTAGCAGGCTACACCAATGTGTAGAACAAAGAGAATACTCCCAATAGTATTCAGAAAGTACTTAACGTATGAGAACTGTAAAGAGAGGTCTTAAATCATAGGGATAGGGACTTAGCTCAAAACAAAGTCGTTAGAGAAGGGATAAAAAAGGTATAAAGAAGAAAGATTTTTAACAGGTTTTCTTAACGTTTTAAAAGAAATATCAAATAATTAACAACTTACCTTGCTTGAGAGCACTGGTAACCACATCTAATTCGCTAAGCGGCAAATGAGATCTGAGGTAACGGGGATAGGTGCATTGTGGGTAAGGGATAAACTTGAGAGGTTTTTTGGATACCATGAGCTATCATAGCAGCCAAGTTGGTTCGGAGAATTGGAACCGAACCCACAGGTTGAGGATAGAGTGAAAATTGACATCAGATCACTGGTTGTCCAATTTCTTCTAAAGTAGAATGTCTAAATAGTTGGTGCTGTTAGTACCAATAGGGTCTATATCATGTTGTCGAACCCATATGTTCGAAGTTGTAAAACTTCGAAAACTTAAAAAATAAATAAATTACCTGGCGGTTGTAAGCAGGGGGCAAGCCCCCCTGCACCCCCACACCCCCCATTCTTTAAATATACCAACTCCGAGACCGCACTCAATGCAGTACAGTGCAAAAAGGGAAGATTTGCCTTTACTACATTGTAGTGTGATCTCGGGGTTGTAAAGTCCCCTACATGGGGGGTGCAGTGGGGCTTGCCCCCTGCTTACAATGGTCAGGTACGTTTTTTATTATTTTTATTTTATTTTTTTAAAGTTTTCGAAGTTTTACAACTTCGAACATATGGGTTCGGCCATATAGCATTTGAAGTTGTAAAACTTCAACAACGTGATATAGACCCGTACCAACAGAATAGGTAAATCTCAGAAACCATGTAGAATTTTGTCACAGATCATGAAAGCCTTCCCATTATTCAGTGTTACCTTTCCACAAGATAAGCACATTATCTAGCAATTTATAATACTCATATACCATGGAAAGGAATTGGGGGTAAAAATTCTCTTTCTCCCACATAGCTAAAACCACATTGGCATACAATGGGGTGCATGCAGCACCCATTGCAACTCCTGAAATTTGATGGTAATGCTCGCCCTTGGAAAATATAAAATTGTTGTTCAATGTTACATCAAGGAGAGTAGTTATTACAAGGAGTATTCATAGTAGACTTCCAATAGAAACTTGAAGAACCACTCAATGTCTGTTTCATAGGAGATGACAGAAAACAGGCCCACCACTTCGACAGTAATGAAGGTAACATCTTGATCAAACTCTAGCAAACTGAGATTCTCTAAAAGATGCCAAGAATCCTTTAAAATATGTGGTTCAGATTTCAGAACTGACTGACTTACCTTTAAAATTCACATACTTTGCCAAAGGTTCAGTTTTAGAACCCTTGGCTGACACAATCGGTCTCGGAGGGGGTCTTGAGCACATTTATGCATTTTTGGGATACCAAATATGGATGGTATTTTGAGTTTCATTACATTAAAAACAAATACCAGGATAACAACGTATGGGTGAACCATTTAATAACAAAGGAATACAAACTTAGCAGGAAAAGTATCAATTATCTAGATATTGTACTACATAAGGACTCTGAAAGGGGATGTTTTTCATCTACTATTTATAGGAAAGAGATTTTCTCCAATACTTACCTTCACTTTGACAGCTGTCATCCCCCGTACCAAAAAAGTCTGTTGTCAAAGGTGAGATGGTTAGACTACCTTGGTTGATATTGGATGGCATGACCTTTGACGATGAGTTACATCATTTAATGTGTATGTTTTTAGAGAGAGTTGCATTATATAATTTTTACGGCACATTAGGGTTGAAGTAGCAAAAGGATCGTTTTGCTCCAAATCTGAAGATTAATCTTAGTGGCACTGGGATGGTAATAGTTACTCCCATTAATAGTCGACATAATAGTCTAGTTCTAAGTTTATTGTCCCTTTTTCTAAAAATGTTCATCAATATGTTAGTGTTTTCAGGTTATATTGGGAAACAGTCTTTACTGCTGTAGTCAAAAAGCACCTTGGTAATCTCCATTGGTATTTTTTCCAAAGGTAAAAACATTAGGACAATATTAGAAACAGCATGAGGTAAAATTACTTTGTCACAGAAATACGCAAAAGAGTGGCTTCTGCAAGATGTGTAGGTACATCCATGAGGACCCTTATGTAGTAGTCCAGAATTATATGAGGACAATACCATGTCTAGGAAAGTGTAATTGTAACACCACCCATATTGTCTGTCTGTGGTTACTGTAATGCATTTTACATGGGGAAGACCATTAGAAGACTGAAAGAATGTGTGAGCATAATTATGATATTGATAAAAAGAAAATTACTAATGTTCTGTATAGACACACCACTTTTTGTACCAATTATAAAATGTTTCTATTCCTTGTTATAGACAGAGTGGTGGTTACTCCTTTGTTTGGGGTCATTGAAACTCAGTTCAAGGAGCATAATCAGCAGCTGAGATTAATTGTTGCTATTAGCCCATTAGGCCAGGCATTAATGATACAGTGTCTGTTTCTAGTGTTTTGAAACTTAAAGTTGCTATAATTTAATACAGTTCAATTACAATATTTTAATTGTGTATTTATTTAAGATTATGGTTTCTATTGTTTTATGTTTTCAGGGAAATTGTAAATTTAGCACCAATATATTACTTAGTAAATGGTACCAGTTTTCAGCTGTCAATTTATTTCAACGAACAACATATGAAATTATGCAAATTTTACTATTGTTTCTGGTCTTTCATTGGTGGTTGGTTTTATAAAATGTCCTTGATTTGTACAGACTTTCACTCTGAAGTCTATTAGTTTTAGATGAAAGCGCTCAGTATGTATTCTTTCATTATTAAATGGCTCACACATAAGTTGGTGCCCTCCTGGTATTTTATCTTTTAGATATAGTTTGGTCAAGACGTTCTCTTCATTACGGTTGATGTAATGTACCTGTTCTCTGTCATCCCCATGAAAAAGGCATTGAGAGGTTCTTCAGGTTTCTGTCAGAACAGCCTACTATGAATACTCAGGATGTCTGAGTAATGACTATTCTCCTCGATCTAACAGTGAGCAACAATTTTATATTTTTCAAGGGGAGTTGCAATGGGTGCTGCATGTGCCCCACTGTATACCAATGTGGAAGAAAGAGAATTTTTACCCCTCAATTCCTTTCTATGGTACATGGGTATTATAGATTCCTAGATGATGTACTTATCTTGTGGAAAGGTAACATTGAACAATGGGAAGCCTTTCAAGATCTGTGGCAAAATTCTACATAATTTCTGAGGTTCACCTATTCAGTTGGTACTAGCGGAATCAACTATTTAGACATTCTACTTAAGAATTTGGACAACCATTGTTATTCATCTACTTTATACAGAAAGGAGACTTTTTCAGACACATACCTTCACTTCAATAGCTGTCACCCCTTCCACCAAAAAAAGTCAGTTGGCAAGGGGTAAAGATCTCTCGATTTAATTTCTGATAACAATACCTTTGATAAAGAGATACATCAATTGATATGTATGTTTATGGAACAAGATTATCCCATACATTTATCAAGAACAATTAGAGCTGAAGTGGTGAGTCACCATCAAGGTTGTTTTTCACCTAGACTGAAAATCAAACCTTTTAGGGTTTCCATGATAGGTGAAACAGCTGTTAGGACAGAAAATTATATGTTTGATTTGTGTACTCCTATTTTCAGTCCCTTTCAGCAAGGATGTTTTCCATTGCACTAGTATAGTGAAGCTGAATTAGAATATTGTATTTCCAGAAGAGATCAAAAAAGTCTTGGAAGTACCCCTGTTACCATTTACTCAAAAGGGAAAACATCAAGATCCTGTGGAGATGTCATCTAGTGGAAAGAAAGCCACAGTGCAATTTGGTTTAATGCATTAATGTGGTACTGGTAAGATTTGTAGATTTGTCTATGAAGGTCCCTATGCTGTGGTTAACAATTTTTGAAAAAAAATATCCCGTCTGGAGAAATGTGGGTGGCCACAGTGGTGCAGCGGTTAGTGTCGCCTCGCACCAAGAGGTTCTCTGGTTTGATTCTTGAGTTGGGTGCCTTCTGTGCAGAGTCTGCATGTCCTCCCTGGGGTTCTGTGGGTTTCCTCTTGGTGCTCCGGTTTCCTCCCACAATCCAAAGACGTGGATTGGACTTTCTCAAATTGGCTTTAGGTGCATGTGTGTGCCTTCTAGGAAGATTGGGTGCCCGGCTGGCAACTCGATACCATAAAATATCTACTGCCAATCATGCTGTGGACCGATGATCTGCTGTGTTGATGCCTAACGGAAAAAGACAAAGAAGAATCCCCTGTCTGGGGAAATGTAATTGTAATACCTCCCACATAGTGTACTTGGCTTTATGCAGCTCCTGCAATGCTTTTTATGTAGGGAAAATGGTTATAAAGTTCAAAGATAGACATCGGGGAAAAAGAAAACCACCAATGCCTTATTCAGACACAGTACTAAATGCCCTCATTTGTACAAGTTATTGTTTTTTTATTATTGACAGGGTATCAGTTTTAAACTTGGGTGGGGTTTTGAAATCTTCATGAGTGTAAGGAACTTACCTGGCAACTTAAGCTTAATGCGCCCGTAGCTCCAGGTGTTAATAGCACAGTGTCCCTAACATGTATTTTAAAGGAAAAAAAAAACAGCTGTAGCCTGACTACGTTCAGTGTTTTAAGCTAAAAAGACAAATGTTTTTATTTATATATATATATATATATATATATATATATATATATATATATATATATATATTTTTTTTTTTTAGGTCTACTTCAGAAGACTGAAAAACCAAGACTGAATCCTAAAAGATTGAAAATTCAAAATGCTGATGATGGAATTTGCCCCATCTCCACTGTTGTGTGATCTTGGAGTTGGTATATATAGTTATCAGGGGGTGGGGGGTGCAGGTGCGCTGGTGCGCTTGCCCCCCTGCATTAAAAATTAATGCAGTAGTTTGAATTTTCAGTCTTTTGGTTTGTCAGTCTTCTGAAGTAAACCCATATTTATATATACATTTTTTTTCTTTCATTATATTTTTAATTTAATAGCGATTTAAAAGATTTAGAGCTTTGTCTTTAACTGGGTTCATCTTGCACAATTAATTGAGTGACATCATGATGTATGATAATTTTTGTTAACATGATTAGTTGTTATTTTAGTATATGTAGCCCCTGGTAATGGCAGGCAATCACTCTGATTAAGTCTTTATGAGATTAAGATGAAAGAGCTCAGTCATCATTTTAATTCTAATTTTATTTATTAAAGTATGACACAAGTATGTTTGGCAGGCTCCATTTGCTTTTTAGTTTATCTGTTGACAGATTCTTCAGATCTGGCATGGGATGCTTATTTAGAGGATAGTGGGGTGCAAGGGGTCTTGTCCTGCAAAGACAAAAGGGACCACATCAATATAAAGGAGATGAAGGCACTTATTTTTGCTCTTTGGTCTCTGGGACCTCTTCTGGTCTTCACAGACAACACTACAGTTATGTGATATGTCAACATGCAGAGGCATTCCAGGTCTTACCATATTTGCAGGTTGACTCTGAGAGGTTGGGAAATTACAACTGAATGTAACTTTTTTTTTTCTCCAATATCAATACATACCCTTGGGGGTGGAAGTGATGCATGACTAACAGAATCATGAATCTATGTTGTTTGCATTCTAGGGGTCCTGCTTAAATGAGACTACTAAGGGATGCAACAAGGACAGGACTAAGCAGAAACTCTGAAAGCTGTCTGGTTGATGTCCCATGAGTCAGTGGGGTCATTAGCAGGTCTGATAGCAACAGCCATGAGAGAGACACACACAACTGAATGTTTTTTTCTATTTATTTATTCACACTGGACCCTAACATATCCAGTTTTCAGTCACAGCTCGGTTAAAGACAAACACAATACAGAGATAATATGTCACGAGTAGCAGTTAGGTTGGCTCTGTATACTCATATGCTTAATATATTTAAACATTAAAGTCTAGTATTAATGTAGGATGGAAATAGATATTACTGAATGTTTCTTAAGCAGCTCTTTAAACTTCAATAATGCTTGGTACACCATCTGTTTTCTATAGCATGCCTCTTGCAGTAATGTTTGTGCATAAGTCTGATTTATGAGTTAGTGATGTTTTGACTGCAGAGTAAACAACTTGGCAGCAAATCCTGCCAATTTAAAGGCATCAGTCTCCACCAAGATTATATGAATGGCAAGCCTAAATTAAAAATAATAGTCTGTTTTTTGGCTTCGAGTGCCCTAACTTGACTATCTGGCAGTCAACCTCCACAATATCTATCAACTTCCTCTCCTGGTAGTAACTCCCTCCCTAAATGGAGCCACCTTGAATAGGAAGGAAAAGAAAAGGCACAGTGGCATTACCTGTAATAACAGCCCCCTACATGGATTGTCTTGGTGGAATGGGAAGAGGGAAATGGGCAGCAGCTTGTGAAAGGTAAACAGCAGCTAGGTTTGCCTGCAGGGCCAAATAGACTGCTTGTGACAGAACCTTTTTTTTCTATCAAGTACTACTCCCTTGGTTGTGTTGGATTAACATTACAGGTGGTTGTGCAATGCGGCTGCAAGAGCCCCCCCCCCCCAAAATACACACACACCTATTTGGTGACATGTTCCTAAAACTGCCTACCCTCCCAAACATGTCTGAACTGACAGCACTGCTCTGGTATCACCACCAGAGAGCTCAATGCTTCAGATTCATTTTCCCAACATGCTTTTGCACCCTCCCTCTGAGAAGAAAATGAATAGGCTGTGAGCCTTGTCACTAGTCTCCTACCCTGCCAGCTTCAACATATGCTAGATAAATGCAGGACACCTAGGACATGGGCAGGATTTTAACTTTCTTCAGCCATGGAGCTGGCAACTGTTGAAATAAATAATGAGGAAATTAACATGTATGGGATGAACAGCAGCATGACCACCTATGACTGCTGCAGTTTCTGGGTGAGAACAATGGAGACTCACGCACTGCATTACTGATAGATGTATGACTTACACGAAGGCTGGAGATGTCTTAAAAACAATTCAGAAGGTCAACATATTTAAGTAAATACATCTTTTTCTACATTCAACACATTCTTTGCTCCATATTTGCCCTTTCAATTTTTCAACTATAAATGGAGCAGGATTCGATTCCCTCTTGCCAACTATGATAAATGTTAGGGCAAGAGACTGAAACAGTGACAAGTGAAGCTCCTATGGAGATAAAAATATACCATTCTTGATGCAATAGGTTCCTAGGTAGGTACTAGGCTATCATCCCTGGGGCCTATATAAGCCTAGCCAAAAAGGTTCCCTGGCTTTCGCCACCCAAGAAAATTATTTTCCTGTGCCCCTGTCAAGCAGTGCCGCAGAAGTGATCCCTGGGGTGAATTTTCTATTTCCCACCCAGTCGTCAAGATTTTTCTTAAAGGGGGCCAATGAGGAGCTTTGCTTGACACGAATGGGTAGTTTGTTCCAGAGTATGGGAAGTCTCGGGGATAGGAATCTATCCCTCCAGCATGTTCTATTTATTGTGGTGACAAGGTTTAGGCCCCTGGAGCATGTGGTTCAGAGAGATTGGGATTTCTTTAAAGTGTAGCACGTCCAACAGCTCTGGGTTTGACATAGCTTTGTATGTTAGGCAGAGATTGCCTCTGAGAAGCTGATATGCGACAGAGTAGAGCTGGAGTTTTTTGAGACGGGTAATCCTCTTAGTGAGGTATTTCTGTGGCCTTTCCAATTGTTGTAGGTGTTTTGTGAGATACATGCCAAATGGGGCATTGTACTCTATAATGGGTCTGATGAGGGATGAGTAGAGAGGAACAATGACCTCCTCTTTGCTAGAGGAGAACCCTTTTGTGATGTGTGCCACATAGAAGGATTTCCTGACTACTGTGGCGATGTGGTTATCAAAGAAGAGACTACTGTCCACCTGTGTCCCGAAGTCTCATCACACTTTCAGTGTTTAGTGAGCTACTGCCTATGTGTTAGTTCATGGGTACTGAGTTTTTCTCAAAGGGGATGACAATGCACTTCTTGGCATTGAGCTTGAGGCCATGACCTTGACACCAAGCATTTGTCTCCCTTTTGTAGAATGTCTACATCATTAGGTGATTCTGTTATGGCTCCCAGTTTGCAGTCATCTGTGAACTTTAACCAAAGACCTTCTATGTTGGCCTGCACTTCAGAGACGTAGATGTCAAACAGGAGAGGACCTAGGACCGAACCCTTTGGTACTCCACTTGTCACTGGTCTGAAGTCGGACTTGGAGTTGGCTACTTTTACTGTGTGGGTTCTGTCACTGAGCCAGTTGGCCATCCATCTTGTGACATAAGGATTTATGCCCAGTTTAGTGAGTTTATCGATAATTCCAGAGTGGGGGATGGTATCAAAAGCCTTGGCGAGGTCAAGATAGACTGTGTGCATGACCTTGCCCTCATCTACGGCTCTAGTGACTGCTTCAAAGAAGTCAATCAGGTTTAGTAGACATGACCTACCTTTTACAAACCCAAACTGAGTGGGGTCCAGGCTTTGGAGGTTACCTATGTCTTTGTTTATAAGCTCCAAGATGATATGTTCCATGGCCTTGCAGACCAGGCTCATCAGGCTAATGGGGTGGTAGTTTCCAGGTTCTGTGGTGGCACCCCCTTTGTGGAGTGTGATAACCATCACTGTGCACCATTCAGTAGGCACATAGCCTGAGGTGAGGCTATGATTGAACATGGTACTTAGGTGGGGTGCCAGTTTGTTCTGTAGTTCATGCAGTATGGAGCCTGGTATGTTGTCTAGTTCCATGGATGCTGTATTCTTGACTTTGGAGAGTGTGGTCTTTACTTGTTCATCCATAATTACAGGGGCTTTGCATTCTTCCAATATTAAGATAAGCCCTTTTGAGGGTGAGAGGGGGGGTAAAGTTAGTACTGAACCTATCTGCCAGGATGTTGGCAATATCAGTTGGTTCTGTATATTTAGTACTATTGTGCTGTAGCTTAGAGCAGATCTGAGTGTTGCCACTGAGATTCTTGACATAGCTGTAGAATGCGTTGTGGTTGCCTTTGGAATCAGTGGTGATTTTATTTTCATAACTGGCTTTGAAGGATTTTATGAGGGTTCTCCGCTTCTTGCTGAGGCTGACTGGGGAGTTCCTCCAATCTCAGGATTTTACTCTTTTTTTTTGCAACAACTTCTTCCTTCTGTTGTAGAGTTTGTTTAGGGCAGGGGACCACCAGATTGGCTTCCTTTTTTGGAGGATAGTGTCTTGGTTCTGTTGGGGATGGCACGATCCATGCACTCGTGTATATGCTTATACAGTGCATTTGTGTAAGATTCAGCAGTTGTACCTCTATTTTCCGTCTGCATGGGTGTCGTGAAGTTTGCCACTTCTGTCTTAAGAAGCATGAAGTTGGCTTCGGAGTAGTTTTTGACGGTGGTTTCCTTAATGGGGGTGGGATATGGATGTCTAGGTTGATTAACTTGTGGCTGGATCTGATCAGCGAGGAGTTGACCTCTGGTGTGGAACACCGGTTACCCATATTGGTAATGACCAGGTCCAGGATATTGCTGCCCCTGGTGGGGGTGTGGACAAGCTGATCCAAGGCGATGGAATTTATGAATTCCAGAAAATGTTGAGCGAATGAGCTGGTACATGAGTAGGCTTATAAGGATATAGAACAAAAAGCACACACTACTGCCAAAGGTAGCTCACACACAGTGAAGTCCAAATGTAGAAAAGCAAAATGTGAACACACCAACAAAGATGTATAGAGACAAAGCGTTATTCTTCCAAGTTGTAGTGTATCCGTTTTATTGTAAAAGGGTGAGCACGTTTGCGGGGTTACCGCTTTCTCAGATCCACATAAAATGACAGTTAAAAACAGACAATTTATACAATACAAAATCACGTTACTTTAAAATAACAAATCAGATTCAGCTTCTTTTAATTAGTGCTGGCTTTAAAGATACACTAGCATTAAGCCCTGGATCTCTGTGGGCTTGCAGTGGTATTTTCCATTTAACCTCCAGATTCTCTAAATAGTTATTCATATCTCCTCTCCTCATACCAGGTCTGACCTGTTGTAGAACTCTAAAATGAAAAACATTATGACCTGTTTTGCCTGTATGTGTTGCCAAAGCATTGGTATGTCCATTATTCCTTATATTGCTAGCATGTTCCAAGATCCTTTCCTTAAGCTTACGCATTGTTTTTCCTACATAAAAACCTTGACACTGTGTGCAAGTTGCTAGATATAATGAGCAATTACTGTTACATGTAGCAGACAATCTTGGAACAAAACTCCTTTCTTGTATTGGGATGAATAAACACTTGTTGTTTTACTATAAATGTGCATGCTTTGCATTTCCCACAGGGAAGGGTTCCTGTTCCTTGTGCGGATTTCATCCCTGAGCACTTGGGACCATAGCATAACATCCTTTTCAAACTCATATTGTTCCTAAAAGTAGGATCATGTCCAACCACCTTGTGTATTCTATCATCCACTAACAAGATGGGCCAATTTTTCCTAATGTCACAAAACTCATAGATGTAGAATAGGTGAAAAGCACCTTAGGACATCTGGTGGTAAACTTAGTGTTGCCATATGATTTATTATGATTCCTATGTTTGAAAAATATGGGGCCCCTTTGTCACTCCTATGCATCTCTATCTCTCTGTGGACACTGGTTGTCAGCTTATCATGGTAACCTCTATTTGAGAGATCATGTAGAAAAGTATCAAGTGACTTGGTCATGTCCATGTTGTCCTTTCCCTACATTTGGAAGGATGTGTGGGATGCATGCTGGATTTGTGTAGTATACTGTTTTTCCAGCAAGCTTTCTTAAAGGATTTGGTATATAGCCTACCAGCATCATTCTTATATAACGTAACAGCCAGAAAGTCTATATTGGTCGGAGACCATTGCATAACAAATTTGAGATAGCTGGTGGTACTTTCAAGATATACAATAAAATCCTTCAACTGTACGTCACTTCCCTTCCACAACAGAAGGATGTCATCTACAAATCTGCCATAATATATCACATTCTCCTTGTATACATTATTATTCAACACATAGTCTTCCTCCCATTGTGCCAATACCAAGTTGGCATATGTGTTGGGAGGGTGGCTTAATGGTTAAGGTGTTTGCCTTACAAACACAAGGTACAGGGTCTGAGTCTCACAAGGGATAATTGGCTAGGCTTAAAATGGCTCGCAGGGGCAGTTAGCTTAGTACTAAACTATGAACCTATGTTGGCAGATGGGATGCCCATGCACAAATCACAGTTATGGTATTGTGATTGTATTGACTATGATGTGTCATATATAGTCTAACTGAATCTATCCCCTCTGTGTTTAGGATCACTGTAAACAAAGCTTTGATATCAAGTGTGACTAATAGTACTTCAGATAAATCCATATCTTCTACTTTATCAAACAAAGTCTATAAACAATGCTGTGTGTCCTTCAAAACTAATGGAGCTTCCACAAGTAGAGGCTTCAACATATTTTCTACATACTGTGATGGGCTCAGTGGCCCAGCCTCGACCTGAGACTATGGGGTGCATAGGGGGTTTTGTTAATGTTTTATGAATTTTTGGCAGGCCATTGAGGTGGGTATTAAAGGATATTCCGTCATGAAAAACTCATACAAGCCCAAATCTATCAAGCCATACATTAACAATTCATACAGTACATCCTTGATAGTGTAAATGCTTCTGTCAATAACATGTTCATTTATCTTAATATAGGTATCTGTATTCATAAGCATTTCATTCATCCAACATGTATAGTCAGTTCTATTGAGAATAACAACCACTCCCCCTTTATCAGGTGGCCTAATACTAATAGTATCAGACATCTGCAGTTGTCTCAAGGCTTCACTCTCTGCTGCACTTAAATTAGAGAAATAGCTTTTAGTATTGCAAGATGCTTTATACATGTCTAATTCACACACTTTAATAAATGCTTCTAGTGTGTTAGATAAAGGTGGATTGTATGTACTGCATTTACGACATGAAATAGTATTGGTACTTACAATTGAAGCATTAGACTCACTATACAGGTGCAACATCCCTTGCAAAAAGTCTTGAATCCAAAATAACTTCATTAATGTCTGATCTTTTGGCTGGTATATAACTCAGGCCCTTGTTTAAAAGTGCAAGCTGCGCTTCAAAGTCACATCTGATAAATTATATACAAGTTGGTTGGGTCTCTGCAATCCTTGCATTTTTGTGTTTGTTCTCTACTTAAATTTATGTCCGTTAGTTCAGGTACCAGCTGATAGTTCATCTCTGATGTTACTTTGGTTAAGGTTTCATTTAAAACGCTGGGTATGCCTTTGTAATCCTCATGTAGATATTAGTTCACCATTTGGTTTCATATCCATTAATTCAAAAAATGGCTGGTTGTTAACTTCTAATGTTGGCGTCTGTGTCTGGATGTGTTGCTTCCAGAGGCCTTCCACTTCCGATTGTTTCTGATTGGCAAACACCCTCTTCTGGACGTAGTTGGTAACTGCGTCAGAAGAGGTAAGGCAGCAAAAGGGTTCATGGAAAAAAAAAGGCACTGATAAGCCCGATTCATTCACAGTTTCCTTAGTTTTACTGAGAGCACCTAACAAGGATGTTTCTGTTCATGGTTTGATGCTTGCTATATTTTGTACTTGATCACTAGTTAAAATGTTCTCATCAGAACATATTATTGTTTGAGATGTAGAATGTTGCTGATTTCTTACATTGGGGATAACCGATATGGATGTCTAGGGTGATTTAACTTGTGGCCTGATCTGACCAGCAAGGAGTTACCTCTGGTGTGGAACATTGGGTACCCATATTGGTAATGACCAGGTCCAGGATATTGCTGCCCCTGGTGGGGGTGTGGACACACTGATCCAAGGCGATGGAATTTATGAATTTCAGAAAATGTTGAGCAAACGAGTTTGTACGAGTAGTTTTCCCAGTTGATGGTGGGGTTGTTGAAATCGCCCATAATTAAGGTATTGGGTTGTACCTTAATATTTTCCAGTATCTTAAGAAATGAAGAGTGGGAATCCTGGGGGATCTCTAACAAGCTACAACCTGGATTGCAGTCTTGCCCAGTGTTAGCTGCACTTGGATAATTTCAGATGCATTATGTTGAGCAACTAACCTGGAGGTGTGGCTATCTTTAATGAATATGGACACACCTCCATCTTTAGTGTTTCGGTCCAGGTTAGGTGGCCAAAAGGTGCGGGATGAATTATAGCCTGTTAATGCAGGGGTGCTCTCTGAAGCATTGAACCAGGTCTCTGTCACAGAACAGATGTTGATGTTCTCCATTTTAAGGAGTGCCTCAAGTGATGCATTTTGAGGTTTAGACTTCTAGCATTGAGTAGCATTACCCTCAGAGTTTGCTTGCTTGTACCTGTTACGGTGGTGAATTTAGCATTTGAACCTTGCCTAAAAAGGCACTAAAGGGGTGGCAAGAGCCTTAGCCAGTATCCAGAATCCCAGGGGTGACAGGTGCAGGCCATCTCTGGCAAAGCATCATGGTCTGTTGACCATGTCGTCCCAGGCAGACAAATACTGAATCCCCTTAGAATGACACCAGAAGCTTAGCCAATTGTTGAAGTCAATCATTTTGTCCTTGTACTGTGGTATCATTCTGGGCGATGGCAGGATGCTACTCAGGGCTAGGGTCATACCTCACTGGGGTACAAGATCCGAGAGCTTCTCCATGTAGTCCAGGGAGGTACGTCTCCGGTCATTCACACCACGGACAATGGCAGAGTCGTATTTGTACTTGTTGTGGAGTGACCTGAGTGCTTGCGTTATGTGGTGGATCCTGGCACCTGACAGGCAGCAGACAGTAACTTTTTCCTTGTTTACCCTGATGAGTGGGACATCAGTCTGCCTGACTATAGAGTCACCTATGACTAGTGTGTTGGGTATGTTGTTTTGCCTTATGGGCTGAAGTTGAGTGACACATTGATTTTGTGGGCTATGTGTCATTTGGTTAGTGTTGGGGGTGGTGGTTGTCTGTGTTTCAGCTTGGGAGGTCGTTGTTGCTTGGGCAGATTTTTAATGAGAGCCTCCGTGAATGTGGGTGTGTGTTTTATGTTTCTATGTGTGGGTTTTGAAGGACTATGTGTTGAGTGTGGTGTGGTGCGGTGCAGGTGTTAACCTTCTCCTCTTGACTGTCTAGTCTAGTCTTGGCTGGAGAGAGCTTGGCTTCCAGTTTGGCTATATAAGTGCATCTCTCACAGGTTGTAGTGTTGGGTGGTAGGAGGAGAGAATTGTCAGTGATGACATACACAAGGGAGACCAAAACAAAGCACACCTATTTATTCTTAATGGCAGTTGTCAAGTAGAAGGGCAATCCCAGTTATTGACTAAATTTTATTAACAAAGTAAATGGCAGAGCTGGCTAATGTTGGTAGGCTTTCCCATTTTCTACCTGTCTTTTTTTTTCAGTATAGAAGAATCTTATAATAGTCTGCCACTTTTGAAAGGATTATGATGATTGTGTCTTCCAGCTTGTGATCTCTCGATTTGTGCTTTTCAGGTATACCTTCAATATGTCATTGTAGCAATTTCTATCTAACCATCACAGGATCTCTGTCCACAGCTGAGATAAAAAAAATTCAGAGATCCAAATGCAGTGTCCAGACCAATGAAGCAGACATCTGAAGATCACTGCCTACATGACGGTGACACCAGCCCCAACCAGCACACTATGGTTAGTTATAAAATTAAGACAATGAGTGCCAAGTACATCAGGCAAAGATGCCAGCAAAGTTTGGGAATCATAGCTCTCAAATTTTACCTCCACAATTAAGGAGAAAGTAAAATAATAATTATAGGAAAGACCTTAAACTAGGAACATTTTTGAAATACTGATACTAACTTAAAACTTCTAAAAACAATGACTACTCTGGATGGAGAACATTTTTGATGCCAAATAATACAATAACTGAAAAACAAGCATTATCACGTAGACCGGAAAATGTATAAAACTTTATTTACTCACAACATTAAAATTTTAAACATTTACTTAAAGTTTATGTGCAGAGCAGGGGACAACTTCATCAATAACCAGCTTTTTCTAACTGAACAAGCAAGGAAAGTCAGTCTGAGGTTCCCAACCTTGATTTGAGTTTTGTGGTGCCAAAGCCAAGGGTAGTAGAAGTTATTTCCTTTAATATTCATGTTATGCACATATTTACAATGTTTTAGCTCAAAGATTATGTACAATGTAATTATATGTAATGTTTGTACATTTTATAATACAACGAATGTTTGTAAATGTGAAAATAGTACTACTTTTGAAATATAAACCTATACAGGAAAAAAACCCATTAAAGTATGGGTCTACCAAAGTTACTACATAAATAAGCTGCTCAAATGACCGACCTTTTAATACTCTTAGTCCATACTCCCCACAACAACGTTTCTGAATGTGCAGTGACCATTTGTTCCTCTATCCCACTTATCGCAATGTTGTGTGTGATGATGAGTTGGTAGAAGCATTGCATATTGCTAGGGGAATAAAAAACATGCACTTAACCATTTGAGCCAAGTGATTTGCATCAGGTAACTGATAGAAATTCCTCTTTAGCTTAGTTACTTTTTTTAGCCATTACCATGTTCAAGGCTGCCAGCCCACACAGCTGTATTACCTAAAAAGCTAGCAGAATATACCTAGATCTTCTACTCATTTCAACCTTCATCCACTAAGACAACCCAGCTGTAAGAGATGAAACAATGCAGAAGCACACAGAAATATTTACTTACCTGACTTAATAAGGACCCCCCCAACAGCAATAGATGGAGGAGGGACTGTCAAAACACAGCTGCATGTCCACAGGGTGAGGGGCTCTTTCTCCTAGGATTGCTGCCTCCTGAAAGAAAAACAATGTGAACTGACTGGTTTATGACAACTCAGACACCACGTTTTGGGAGAAACTGAGGTGATGTCCTAAATGATGCCCAGTCCTACTAAATGACCAAACACGGTTCCCTACAATTAACAGCCAGAAGGTCCAAGATCCTTCAAGAACATGTGATGGCCACCAATAAAATTTTCTTCCAACAGGTAAACATTAGAATTGCCTGACCATGTCTGAATGGGAAAATAGCTTGAAAAACATAAAATTAAGTTACCAAAAGTAGTAGCAGGGTTATTCAGTGGTGAGTGAAGATGTAGACTCTTTGATGGAGTGTGTTATCTGACAATACAGGGCAACTGTTTAATTATTTATTCCTTGTTGATTAAGTTAGTCCCACTGGCCTCCTTTCCTCATATAGGTTCACAATAGGCAGATATGCTTAAAAGATGCCACTTGAACACAGCAGAAACCAAAGTCATACAGCTGTCTGACAGAAGACAGGCTCACCTGCAAAATGTCTGAGGTGGCAAAAGACACATCTCTGCCTACACTGGTAACCTCTTTTTCTAAATAGAAAAGATCTGATAGCTTTGAGTACCTCATTAACTACAGCCATAAGTCAAATAGGAGCAAGGGATTAATCATCACAAAAGGAGGTTTTCCTGGGATTGTGGTAGTTTCCTGCACTGCCAGAGGCCTGATAACCTGAATCCATAGCCCCCTTCCTTTGTTGCCAGTAGATGCCAAGGATGGGTCTTGGTCTTGTATAATTTTTTTCTATAAAATGTGGAATCAGAATGGGGAAGGTGTACACAAATCTTCCCTGCAATTGCAAGGAGACCAATTCCCGCTTTTTTTCATTGAATCAAGCAGGAGAGGAGTACTGCATGCTGATTTCCAGAGTATGCCACTTCTTGAAGACCTTGATTAACACAGGAGTCTTGAATCACTGTACCTCCAGGAGAAGACTGGAGCTGCAGCTCTGGGGAGTCTAACAGCATATTCAGTTTTTCCAGAATGTGAACTACTGTAACAGTGATGCTCTATGAAGCTGGATCACTGTCAGACAGATCTCTCTTCATTTGGGTAAAGGTGTATGCCCCCGTTTATGTACCACATCCGGATTGCTTGTCTAATTGGAGAAGAAAATGCTATGACCTCAGATACCCCCTCCAGATCTTTCAATGCAAGACACAGTACCTGAAGCTCCAGTGAACTGATAGCAACTTTTCTTAGATCCAGGAGAGGTCAAGGTATGCTCAAAATCCCACTAGCAAATCTATCTTTAAGACATGTGGCAGATTGTGCTACAAGAAAAGATCCACAGTTAGAATGGAAGGTGCAGTCCATCATTACAAAGTTTGATGATGAGATGACTGTCACCAGGTGGCTACTCTGCAGCTACTGCCATTTCACTGACCACTGCAACTTCAGGTCTGATACATCAAACCCAGAAGATGCAAGAATGATGAATCCTAGTCCCTCAAATCTAAGACCCTTCCCATGCATCTTCACAAAAGATGTTGGACATAGATCTTTTGGGCCCTTTTTGCAAGAAGATTGAAACATTTTCTGGAAATCAAGAGAGAGAGAGAGATTAAACTCTTGTGCTTTATACTGAATGTTATGGTGAACAGAATAAGTAGAGACAACCTCTTGTGTGGGGCCAAATAATTATATGCAAGAATGCATCCAACATAAGCAGTGACACCATTATCACTAATGGCATGACCCCTTGGGATGTCACTGAGGCCCTAGATGGAAATGAAGGCTTCCATTCTCTTTAGAAATAAGAACATGTGGGAGTAAACCCTCTAGCCTCATTTTAGAAGGGTAGTTTTATGACCTCTATGAAGAGTACATCCTGGACCTGTTCTAAGAGCTGTGAGGAGATGGCTTGGTCTTGAATAAAGCACTTTCTGAATAAAGATGTAACAGCTCTAAACATGACATTCTGTATCCATGTTGAGCCCCACACCAATTATTTTTAAACACCTTTATTAAATTATCACTTGTTATAAGCAAACATACATTAACAGAAAATAAAACAAATCATTTTAACATGTTTCCATTTAAATACAATAAATATCACATATATTTTCTTTGCAATTATCAGTCCAACATACATTATCAGAAAATAAAACAAATCATTTCAACATGTTTCCATTTAAATACAATATACATCACATATATTTTCTTTGCAATTATCATCAGTCCAACATTACATAAATTGCTGAATTCCTGCCTTCCCTTAAACCTGACTCCTCCTCCTGAGCATTATTATGCATGCAATGTTTCCACAATTTCCATTTATTTCTATGTAATTTGCTCCTTCCCTTTTCTAAAGATCCCTCTTCCAGTTCTTTTATCTGTTTTCTAATGTTCAGTACCTAAATTACAGTTGGTGTAGACTGATTTCCATTTTCTGGTAACTGCTTTTTTGGCAGCCGACAGAAGTAAATGAAATAAGGCCTTACTATGTCTAGGCAATTCAGGTCCTGTATCCCAGCTCAAAAGAATCATTACCTAACAGTCATTTGCTCACTCAATATTTATGATAGAGTATTCTGTAGGGAATTTTTAATATCTGCCAACTCATTACACTCCTAAACATATGTTCCCAGTTCCAAAAACCATGAAGCCACAAAACGAAAACACCAAAACAACTGGCACCAGTTCCAAAGACTGATTAAACTTTAGTGCCTTGGCCAAACAGCCTTCCAAGAAGTAACATTCATTGTAAAAACCTCCCCTTAATATACACACATCAATCATTCAATAGAACAATAAAACAATTAAAGCAAATACTTCCAATTTACTTCACAGTTTAACCCCCCTGGTGCAAGAGTATTATATTTAAAAATAAACACAGATTCTTTGTACCAAAGTTTATATTTAACATAGCAGCATCTCCCAGTTTAACAAAAACATTTTCCAACACAGTTGCTTGCAATAATCTAAAATCACTATTATGACTTTCCATAAAATGAACAGTGACAGAGCTTTCTACTTTTTGTCTCTTTATGTCCCTGCAAATGACTTTTAAACATTCTCTTGCTTTGACCAATATAAAACAGGTTACACGGCCATCTAAGACCATATAAAATTCCTTCAGTTTCACAAGAAAATGTGCCAGTAGGATCAAATTTTATATTATTAATCCTTTTAAAGTTAGAAATTACAAATTGACATACACTGTAATTCATGCAGGGAACAGTACCCAGCCATTTAGGAGAAACCACAAAATTTTCCTCCGGTAGCACAAAATAAGCTTTCACTAATCTCTTTCAAGTTCTGTCCACGTTTATATGAAATAAATGGTTTATTATGCAACATTTTAGCTAACTTACTATCACTCATAAGAACATTCCAGTAATAATTTATTTTCCATAATCCATAATGTTTCACTACACAGAAATGTAATAAATAGTGTGTTTGTTAGTTTGGTGTTGTTATAGGTGGAGGGGATATTATTTACATGTGCGTTGTAGTTCTCCATGTTTTGATCCACACTTTGTGTTCTGAGTTTTCATTGTTTTCGGTTTTTGATGTTATGGACTCAATGTTTTGAAGTTCAATGTTATGAGATTTCAATGTTTTGAAGTAGACCCTGCCACATATCCTTAGCTGCCATAACAGAAGCCCTTTTAGTCCATACTCTTTCTCTGCATCAAGACCCACCAGCAACAGAGGTATTTTCTTACATTCTGCTTCCCTCTGGATTATCTTCATTCTATTAATGTTATCAAATGTTTACCACCTCACCTCCACAAAACCATGCTGATCTATAGCTATCAATTTTGGAGACACCTTTGCCATTATTTTAGCTAGTATAGACAAAAACACTTCATAGTTTAAAATTGAAATGTGTCCTTATGAAGCTGTTTCTGAAGGGTCTTTGCCATTTTTAGGTGATGCAGCCACCACAGCTTTTGTCCAAGATGTTGGTGCTTCCCCTACTTTTAAAATACCATTAAAGAAAATATTTATCTCGCTTTCTTCCCTCCTAACTTTTAAAACTTCCACAGGAATACCATCTGTTTCTGGAGACTTCCCTGAAGATTGATTATATACCATTGTTTTTACCTCATCACCTCCTATCTTAACTGTTAAGTGTTGAGCTTCGTCTACCTCTAACCTTGGCATAATTAAGTCTTCCATAAACATTTCCATTTGTACACTTTCTTGATCTCCATATTTCTCTGCTTTATAAAATTTTCATAAAATTTCCAAAATATCTCTAAAACCTCTACAAGATCTCTGGTTATTTTCTTGTTACAGGTTCCCTGAGCTTGATGACAGTTCTTTCAATTTTTTGTTGCCTTAGTTACCATGCTAAAAAAAATGTGCTCTGGAGTTATCAAAAATAGTTGCTTAACTGCAATATTTCTAAACTCAAAGATATCCAGATACTCCCTTATTTTCTCTTTAGCACTCTGCATTTGCTCTTCCCCCTATTCTGTGAGATTCTCCTTATTCTGCAATACTTAAACCTTTGTCAGCCCCTGTAAGTAATTTCTATTACTTCTTAACCGTATCTCTCTCTCTCTCATTTCAACCCTATTTTAAACTCCATTTTCATTTTATCCCAGTCAAAAGCTATCAATTCTGAGTATACTTCTATCTTCTCTAATAACTTTTGAATAATTTCTACTACCCATTCTTTAAATTCATATTTTTAACAGGTAGGTGGGAAAGTGCCAGTGTCTTATTTTTACTTCATTACCCAGCATGTTTATCTTAGGTTTTTATTGGTGCATGATCACAAATAGTTATTGGAGATGTGTCAAGGCTTTTAATGAAATGCATATATTCCTGTGAAATATAATTTCTAACTATTCTAGCCCAGTTATTGTAACTTGGGGAATAATATGTAAATTCTGTCAGAGTTCCTACTACTGAATTCACACTTTCCATACCAAATATTTTCATAAATTTCTTCAGAAATCTACCTTCTTTTGTTATACTATCCCTTCTAGAATACTCTGATACATCCTTTGTATTGTAAATGAAATTCCATTCCTCACCTATAAATAATATTCCCTGCTGGAAATATGATTTCTCCCAAAAGTTCCTTAAGCACTATAATAGCAGTTTTGGGGGGAATATAAATGCCATTGTAATACTCCTCCCTTGCCAGTAGCCCCTTACTACCATAAATGTACCATTTTTGTCATCTCTCTCACCTCCAACAATTAGTATAATTATGCCCCCTTTCCCTCTGTACCTGCTATGCTGCTGAATATCCATTTTGAAATCATTTTTTTGTCAAATTCATATGCTCATTTCTTTCCAAATGTGTCTCCTGCAACATTGTTATATGCACTCTGCATTTCTTAATATAATTAAATACTCTTTTCTTATTATCTGCACATGTAAGGCCATTCACAATCCATGATAATATAGACAGTATAGCTGATATGATAAAAAGCTATTGTTCCCACCTATTATACATGAGTTCTTTTTGAATGTGTAGTTCCAGTTTTTGTGTTACATGCATGTACTAATGTTTGGCAGGCTGATCCTTTGTGCAATTTCTTCTCATCTCTATTTGAACCTATGTCACATTTTTCAAGATTTCTGTTTTAATGAAAACCTTCAAACAAAAAACTAAATATAAAACACTTCCATCCCCTATTAATTTTTTACAAATGCACAAAACTATGTACATCTTCAAAACATGAAGTTTAACCCTCCAGAAGGGAACTGCCCCAAATTGATGGGTGCACCTAAAGGCATTATTTAACCTAAAATTAAGGTTATCCTTGTTAAAATGCATGCTACAGCCTGTGCTCACACTTACACTGATTGCTGCCTGTTCTTATCTTATGTCTCTTCCCCTCTCAGGTATGAAAAACAGCTTGTATGCTTTCAGAAAACCTTAACATTTAGCCTTAACATCAAGTGCATTGGCTATCTCTAAATAAAACTTAATTGTACACTGTTCTATTAACTGCATTAAACTACTAAGGCTAATAGGAAGATTACCTCTTGTTCACTTCCCATAATTTCAAACTTAAATTTTTCACTGAACTGCTTGGCATTGTACCTTTAAAGTGTGCATTCCCCTCAGGAAAGAATACGCAGAATTCTCAAGATTAACTGCTTGCACCTACAGACAGCTTGTCTGCATGGAAATCCACAAAGCAATGAGGTTTGTAAATTTCACTACTTGGAAAAGAACGCACAGCTGCGGATACCTTGACTCCACTGAACATTTGCCAGTAGGGGGAGAAGCTATCTCTGCAGTTGTAAGAAGCTTAGCATTTTCATGGCTTTCATCATTTTGTCTTATTTTTAAAGTCTACATGCTTACAAAGCACTGTTTACAGCTTAAGCCAAAGGTAGCATTCTAGACATTCTCCCTTGTAAAATAAAGAGAGAAAATATTCCAATTCTACATATAATCAATGCACTTTTACACCTCACCCCCACCACAGCAGCCCAAGATCACAGCATATAAACATTAAACTTGCTTTTGTCCAGCATTTTTTTCTCATTATACTGTAAAACCTATATTTCTTGCATCTAAAAAAGTACTTGTTTACTGAGTATGTTTAACACATACTGCAGTCACTGAAAAGACTCTCCCCACATTTAAAATACCCCTGACTAAACACTACACAAAACTGTTTTACTGTATATAGCATGCAGTTTATATTATGAAATGTTTTACACAAATACTACAATTTTTATTTACAGTTAATTTTCCCTGTTTTAGTATACTTCTAAACATTAATGAAATAAAGTGGGGTATATGCTCTACAGTCAACCCACAAGTTTAACAAAAACAAAAATTCAGTGTTTTTTGGCATATTTTTTTTTTATAAAATCATATTTTATAAATGTGATAAGATGCTTTATAGTCTTCCATTTATTCACGAATTTCAGAGTTGCTGGTCTTTTCATCTCCATCTCTCAACACTAGACTCTGGTTAAGTTTAAAGTACTGCTGATTCCTCCAGCCAACTCCTGTGTTTTTTCTCTCTCTCTCACGCATTTTCCTTTGGAATATTGGAAAAAGTTTCACCGGCAAAGTCTCTCTATAGTTCTTGCAACTAAACAGTACTTGTTTACTTGAGTATGTTTAACACATACAGCAAGAGGAATAAGCAGCATGATCCTCTTCTGCTTGCTGACCCACCTTTTGTTGGCTAAACATTTTTTTCCCCCCTTAGCCTGTTCTGCATCAAAAAAATGAATTTGATCCTCCAGGAAAAAAACACTTTGAAGACAGCTGGATACAGCAGCTTGAATCTCACAGTTCCTCTTGACATTCAATGATTGCTGGGTACATTTGCTTTTCTTCTGCTTGATGTACAATGAATAATCATTTCTACAATTTACTGTCTTCAGTTTTTTAATATTTTGACCTTCTGCTACAACTTTGTCATGATCAACTCTTTTCTGCTGGTATGACTGTATCTTTACTAATACAGGTCTTGGCTGCTTTCTCATGGCCAGGTCCGCAGCATACACTCGATGTGCCCATTCATTTAAATTCTACCATGGAACACCAGTCCAATTGCTTATTTGTGCTTTCATAGAATTAATACAGTCCGTCCCTTCCAGTTTCTCTTTAAAAAAAATAGAAGAGAGTGTGTGCTGAGAAAACCTGAGAGTTTCTGATATTAAACAGTTTTTCTTGAGAAACCTCATATTTAGCCAGCTTTTTCTTTATATCAGCCTTTGATTTTTGCAGCTTTACCAGTTCATCTGAATGGCTAGTTAAAGCTTCTTCTATTTTTCCCAGACTTTTGTTGCTTGAATTTGTATATTCCTTCAATGATTCATTTATTTTAATCACCTCTGAGTACATATGATTTATTTTTCCTGCAAATTACTGGAAGCCATTTCCTGAACCAAAGTTGAAGCGTGAACTTTTTGCTGAACAGCTGAAGAATCCTTTCCAGACAGTGTTTTCTCAACATTTTTTGGTTTATTTTCTTTCAGGTTTTCCAAATTTCTTCTTTGCTGGCATCCAGGTAGTGTATTTACTAGCCAGTAACTGAATTTTACCAAAAATCTTTTTCAATGGCATTCTTTTTTTCTTAGTTTGTCTTCATACTAGGAGAGCTGAGGTTATATGCTATTGATCAGTGCACAGCCATCCTGGAAGTTCTGAGCCTCACCCATTATTAGTAACAGCTCTCCAAGCTGTAATCTTAAAGATTTTCTCCATTTAATAGGGGATCTTGAATAGTTGTCTGGACTGCTGGGTTGGTAAAACTGTGCTCTTGTGTAACTTAACAAGAAATTCTGGGAAATACGGAAGACTGCCTGATGCTAGGAAGTTCTCCCCATTCTATGGGGGAGGGGTTCTGAAAAATTGATGGTCTGGAAGAAAGGTAGTTGCGAAGCATCAGATTTTGTATTTATCCTTTGTTAACTAGGCTAGTCCCACTTAGCTAATGGCCTCTTTTCAATTTGACCAGAGGTGATGTTTATTCTACTAGGGGAAATTTGGCCATGGCACTGAGGAACTTCCCCTACACTTGGTAGTAGGGGGAAGAGTTTGTGTGTAACACAACTCACTTCCTGTTTTCGGTACAGGCACAGAGGTGGCCTGGAAAAAACAGTGAGGCTGTAAGCCAAAGTACAATGGTGGTGAAAAGTAATGAAAATGAAGTAAAAATGGTAGAATAGCTAATGTTCAGAAATTATCTGGGAGCAGAAAAAAAAACATTGCTTTCAAATGGAGAGGAGGTCAAGAAGGAAAAGGAGGTGAATGCAGAGGTGGAAATGGATTCAGAACAAAATTTCCAGAAAAAGCTGTTTGAATCAACAGAAACAGTGGGAAAATGCATTATTTCAACCCTCCATTTGGGAGGGTTGCAGGAAGTTTATCTGGAGGAGATGATAAACCAGACCAAGCCAAAAAGTGGAGCTGCAGTATCCTAGAGTGAGATTATAGAGAAAACAGAAAAAAATGTGCCAGAGAAAAAGTCTTATGCTGAAACAATGGAAGAAGAAGCCAAAGAGGAGATGGGAATAAAGGAAACAAAAAATAAATTTGTTGTTCAGTTGAGCAGCAAAAAGGAAGGTTTGGACAGATATGAGATATGGGACAATGTTATAGTACCACTACTGGGTGTTAAAGCTGAAGAGGTAAGAGCTTATATTTTAATTAAAGAAACATTTTGTGACTTGATATTTGAAACTGGTCAGGCTATGAAAAGTTTTTTTTTTGGAGGGGGTTATGAAAAAAGAAAACAGACTTTCCATGGTCAGAATATGTTGTACAACCATTTTTAGACAAACCAAAAAAAGGGGGGGGTTGATTCAGTTTAGAATTGAAGTGGAAGCAAAAGAACTGCAAGAACATTTGTTAACAATATATAAAGTGATGGACACTACTAAAATATAGGAAGAAAGAGGACTATGGATTGGTGGATGGGAATGTGGAGTAATTTAAAAAATGAAAAATGACAATGTGATACATATGCCTACTATTATTGTTTATGGCAACAAAGGTTTTGTAAAATATACAGGACAACCTAAAAAAATGTGGCAATGCAATACAGGACATTCACAGAATGTGAGAAAGAGACAAAAGAAAATAAAAATAAAAAAGAAACTGTAAATTAAGATATATAAGAAAAAGTATGATAGGATGTTATACAGGAAGTTACACCACAACTTAAAAATGTAGAAGCTGCTTTTAAATTTAAAGAGAAAGATAAAGAAAAAAGAAACAGGTTAGATAAGTGAAAAAGGGACAGAATGGCCTATACTAAAAGGCAAGAACAATTCAATAGGAAAGAGAGTTAGGGACAGAAAAAGAAAGTTTAAAAATATAATGGTAAGAGAAAATAAGAAAGGTAAGGAATAAAAATATCTTTTATACAACTGTTCTATAAAGCTGAAAATTTTAGCTTTAAATGTGAACAGTATTAAGAGGAGAATTAATATATATTGTTGTGCTGCGGTAGATGCACAAATATTATTATTTATTTATCATTTGTTTACTGGGAAGGTCTACTGGGCCTGGTGAGCCCATTTTCAGTGGAGGCCTGGGAAGAAAAGCTCCAGAAGGTTAAACAAACATCATACAAGTTCATGATATTAACAAAACAATACAAGAGTTTACATGCAATGTAATTGCTAGTTATAGTTAAGTACACAATTGATTATATATATTTACAAAACAGTGGGGTATGCTGTGTTATATAATGTTATATAGTGTTAGAAGACATTAGACCGTTAACGGAAGATGGAAGGATGCAAACAGGCTTTGGAATGGTACTGTTATTTGGAATATAGGTAAAGAAACATGCTCAGGTATATGTATATTGTCTAAACAGAATATAAAGATATTAGATATAACAATAATATAAATAGGGAGAATACCTATAGTTGATTTGAGATGGAAAAAACATGTATATAGGGTTATAGCCTTATATGCATATGTGACAAAAAAGAGTGAGAAACAATGTTTAAAAGTATACTTATGTTTGTGTGAAAATGGTTGTAATAATGGCAGGGGACTAACTGTAACCTAAGGAACAAAAGACATTAAAATAGTTACAGAAATTATGAGAAATGGACAATTAAAAATATGGGAGAATAAACACTGGATCTATAAAAGGAATGAAATTAAGTCAGACACTGATTACTTCTTAATATCAGAAAGTTTAAAAATTACTCAAAAAGTAATAAAATATACTGGATTTTCTGATTATGTGACTATTTGGATAAACATTCATGAAAATGAGGAATATATTAGAATAGAAAAAGGAATAAAAAGAATTAGACACGAGAGAAAAGAGTTTATAGAATTATGGAAACAACAAATTAGTATGAGACCTTTCCATAAAAATTGGACTATTTGGTGGATACAATTTTAAAATAAATATAAAACATTTAAATGTGTAGAAGAAATGAGGAAACATGGAATACAGACTATTAAATTAAGAACTTTGTAATGGTTTAGTAGAAAAGGATAGAATATTATATGAAAAAGAAAGAAATGTATAAAAGAAATAAAAAAAATAGTTTATTTTATAAGCACAAATATTGCTTACAAAAAAGAAAGAAATGTATAAAAGAAATCAAGAAAAAAATTGTTTATTATATAAGCACAAATATTGCTTACAGGGGAAAAAGAGGAAGTTGCACCATATTTATGTAAAATAATGAATGAAAGAAAAATAAGAGAATTAAACAATAAAAAGGAAATGTCAATAAGCAAGAAAGAATATATGAAATAATTAAGAGCTATGTACTAGATTTATATGGCAAAAGAGAACTGTACATAGAAAAAATTTATAATGGTGAGAGGTTTAATAAAGAAAATGAATATTTAGAAAAAATATATAAACGAGTTGAATGAGGTTATGACAAACATTAACATAAATTCAGCTATGGGATTAGATGGGATTGAATATAATATGTATAAAGAAATGGAAGACTGGCAAAAATGTTACTTATACAAGTTACGAATGAATGGATGGAAAGTACAAGGAAATCTATACGGGGTTTTAAAATTAATATTTAAGAAAGGAAATAAGGATGAGATAAAAAAATTGGAGACCTGTAACGTTAAATAATAAGAACTATACATTTTCTATGAGAATAATAGCTAAAAGAGTACAATGTAAAATGGGAAGGTTACATAATCAAAAATTTTTTTGCATGAAAGGGAAACGGAAGTCAGGATTTGTTGTGGTTAATAACAGAAGCAATGTAATTGACATTATTAATAAAAAAGTAGAAGTAGAGGTTATGATAGGTGATGTAAGTAAGGCATATAATATCCAGTATGAAGCATTATGGAGAGTTTTGCAGGCATACAACATAAGTAACACAATATTATAAATTATTAAATCAATATATGAAGAAATATGTGAAATTAAACATAAACGGTTGGATTGGGGAAGATGTGAGAATAGAGTGTGGAATAAAACAAGGATGTCCAGCCAACAGTGTGATATTTTCATTAATCAAGAATATAGTAGTTATGACAAGTAATGGAGGATATAAAATGATGGAGGAAGTACAAATACCAATAATGCATACTTATGCTGATGACATTGTAATAATTGCTAAAAATAAATTATGGATCGAAGAAATAAATGAAAAATTAAGTATATTAAAAAAAAATGGTTTAACTATAAATAGAGAGAAAAGTAAAATAATTAGTTATGAAGGTATAGAGGAGGTGTAAAATATAATGAAAACTGGATAGATATATTGGGAATAATATTTGGTAGAAGTGAATATTAACATGAGCAATGGGACAAAGTTATTAAAGGAATCAAAGATAAGACTGCTTTTTGGAAAAAAAGAAGTTATGTACTCACCATAACGTTCTATGTTTGTTGTCCATCTCGCCCTTCATTCTTACATGTGGGTTCGGAGCCGATCCTTGGCTCTGACTCAGCCGATTACAGAAGCTCGAAGTCTGTAAGTTGGCTCGTGGCAAGGTAGGTATCCCATCATGCAGTGGTATCAATCCTCAGATCTTGTTTGCTGCTGACTATAATAGAAAATAGTTATTCTGTACCCTCAGGTAAAGGAGAAACAATAGTGAAAGGGTCTCCAACATAAAGGAAAAGAGCAAAAATTTTCCTACCAGGTCCTCTAGGATTATTTGGACGGGGTAGGTGGGTGGGTTCGTAAGAATGAAGGGCGAGATGGACAACAAACATAGAACGTTATGGTGAGTACATAACTTCTTTGTTATGTTGTCCTATCTCGCCTTCATTCTTACATGTGGGACAGCATCTCTAGCACCTTTTCCTTGGGTGGCTCATGGGAATACACTCAAGCACTGTGGAACCAAAGGAAGCTCTGTCCCTAGAGGCCAAATCAACTTTGTAATGAGTGATAAAAGTATGTGAGCTTGCCCAAGGCGTGGCTGCACAAATACTGTCCATTGAAATTCTGGCTTGAGAAGCAAATGGCTGTTGGTACTGACCTGGTTGAGTAACCTATAACTTTGAAGGGGAGTTCCTTGTTATTGGAGGAGTATATAAAAGTTATGCAATTGGAAAGTCAATTAGATAATCTGATTTTAGAGACTGGCATACCCTTTCTTGCCTCTGAAAAGGATATGAACAACTTATCTGACTTCCTGAATTCTTTAGTTCTGTGGAGACAGAACCTAAATTGTCTGTGCACATCAAGTTGGTGAAGTCTGTATTCTGCCTTGTTGGTATGGTTAGAGAAGAGCACTGGAAGCTCAATAGATTGGTTAATATTAGATTGAGAGCAAATCATAGGGGCAAAGGATGGGTTAGTTCGAAGCAAAACCCTGTCTTTATGGAAAATCAAATAGGGAGGTTTGACTGAAAGTGCTTGTAGCTCTGAAACTCTTCTACCTTAGGTTTTAGGTACCAGAAAAATCGTTTTCCAAGAGATGAACTTTAGATTGCATGTGGAAGAAGGTTCAAAGGGTGGTGAGGTTAAGTGCGATAGGACAAAGCTTAAGTCCCAAGGAGGAACAGGTTCTTTAAATGGAGGTCTCAATAAGGAAGTGTCTTTCAAAAATGTTTTACACAGTCTATGTGCCATCAAGTTAGGTGTATGCTGTCCTAAGTGGAAACTGGAGATAGCTGCTAGCTGGACTTTAACTGTAGCAGTGGCTGAGCCTTGCTGGAAGAGTTCCGAAAGGAAATCCAAAATTGTAGAACTTGGGGCAGTGAAGGGATCTGTGTTTCTAGTCTGCACCCAGAAAGAAAATCTTTTCCATTTACTAGCATATAGTTTTCCGGTAGAAACATTATGAGAGGATATCAAAATGTACTTTAATGCTAGAGTGAAATCCTGAAGCCTGACTAAAGTTGGAAATGGAGCAGCCAAGCTGTCAAGTTGAGGGTGTGGAGAGAAGGATGGAGCATTCCTGACATGTGTGTCAGCAGATCTGGAGCTGGGTCCAGAATCCATGGATCTTCCAGTAGATGAGGCCTGAAAAGGGGAAACAAATCTGATGAGCCCAATATGGAGCAATAAGAATCTTGCTTCCCAAGGATTTTGCTTTTTGAATGACTTTTGATATGAGGGGAAATGGGGGAAAAGCATAAAGAAGTCCCGAGGGCCAATTGTAAATAAGTGCGTCTCTCGCTGTCTCCCTCAGAGGGGGGATTAGGGCAAAGTAGCTGCTGCATTTGGCATTCATAGGAGTGGCGAAAACATCGCAGCAAGGCTGGCCCCATTTGTGGAACATCACTTCCACTATATTCTGATTTAGAGACCACTCATGAGTTATCAATACTGCCCTGCTGAGCTTGTCTGCAATCACACTGGACTTTCCCAGGATGTGCATTGCTACTAGAAAGCGTTGGGAAGAGATTGCCCACTGCCAAACCCTCAGAGCCTCTTGACAAAGTGGGTATGATCTGGTTCCTCCCTGTTTATATACCATACCACTGACATACTATCTGACTGGACTGCAATCGTCCCTAGAGGAAGAGAGAGTTGTGGAGTGCTTACAATGCCAGAAGTACTGCTCTCATCTCTAGAACACTGATGTGCAAATGGGCCTCATGTTCTTTCCATATGCCTTGGACTGTCTTTCCCAGGTAATGCCCCCCCACCCTATCTGGGAAGCATCCGTGGAAACAGTAGCAACAGGTTGATGTGGAACGAATGGTCTCCCAATGGTTAACTTGTTGGATTGAATCCACCAATGAAGACCCTTCTTGCAAATTTCTATTATGATTAGGTGAGATAGAGGAAGTTCCTGAAGCGACCACTGGGAGAATAGTAACCACTGTAGAATTCTTATATGCATCCTGGCTAAGGGAACGAGGGTTATGGTTGAGGCCATTGTTCCCAGTAGTTTGAGCACTATCTTTGCCTTGACCTTGTGTTTGGAATGAAGAAGCAATATCTGTTGTTTGAGATTCACAATTCTGTCAGTGGGAAGGTGACCCATCATTGAAACGGTGTCTATTTCTGCACCTATAAAGGTAATATGTTGACAGGGCAACAAGGCATATTTTTGCAAGTTTATTGTAATGCCTAGCTGAGCATAAATTTGTAGGTTTATGTCTCTGGCCTATTGAAGTAGATGCTTGGTGGTAGCAGTTAAGAGCCAGTTGTCCAAGGTATGGAAACACTCGGAATCCAAGACGTCTCAAGTGAGACATTACTACTGCTATGCATTTGGTGAATACTCTGGGGGCTGTAGTGAGACCAAAGGGTAGAGGACAAAACTGATACTGACCGTCTCCCAGCTGGAAGCATGATTCTCTGTCCATTTTTAAGTGGTAGTACGCATCTTGGAGGTCTATCGAGCACATCCAATTGTCTTTCCCTAAAATGGGAAGTATCGACTGCAGTGTCACCATTCAGAACTTGGACTTCTTGACTGATTCGTTTAGTTTGCTGAGATCGAACATGGGCCTCCAGTCCCCTGGTCTTTTTGGTACTAAAAAAAATCTCGAATGAGTTCCGAATCCTATTTGGTCTGCAGGGATGGTTTGGATGACTTTTATTTAACAACTTTTGGATTTCTATGGTTGCTTGATCCCTGAGACTGGGTGGAACATCCAGGATTTTTCTGGTTCGAAAAGGGGAGTAGGAAAAGGGTATGGAGTATCCTCTGGATATTATGTTTTGTACCCACTTGTCTTTTGTGATGTGCGAGGCTTCTGGTTACAAAGATAAATGTCTCCCAACTGGCTCTAGAGTAGCACAGTCGGGCTTCCTTTCAGTAGCGCTGATAGGGAAGTCTGCAAAAGGAATCAAGGTTGCCCTGGTTTTGCAGGCCCCCTCTGCCTCTAGGACGGTGTCTACCATTATTTCCTCCCCCTCTGCCCCTGGGGAAGGAATCACCTTGTGCGTCTGGGAAAAACCTCCGGGATTTCTTGAACCACATCTAACCATCTTTCTGCCCTTTAGGGTAGGGTCTTGAAGGGACGGAAAAAGGTACTCCAATGGCAGAGAGAGTTTCCCCTTCCTGCTCGCATCTGGTGAGTGCATCCTTAACTTTTGGTCCAAAAAGTGAGGAACCATCAAAAGAGGCATTAGTGAAGGTAGAACTTAAAGGGTTCCACAAAGTTACACAAGTGCATCCAGGAGAGTCTCCTAAGGGAAACTCCTGAACCCACTACCGTACTTGCTTCATCTGCTGCGTATATCAGTCTCATGGAGGAATTCACTATGGAGTTTAAGGTGGATAACTGAATGGTAACCTTTTCTGGTACCCCCACAGTTGAAGTACCTTGCAGAGTATCTCCTAGTTCCTTCGGATCATCTCTCTGAAGCCTTGTAAAATGGGTAAGATAATTCAGCGATCTAAGGGTAAAAGCCGCTGAAGAAAAAACATGCTTCCCATATCTGTCCATCATTTGAGACTGTTCGGTGGATGGACAGATGAGGATGTCTCTGCAAACTCCTTCTTGGTGGCTGCTGCCACCACCATAGCATCTACCAGCAACTTGTTTGGCCTCCTACAGACTGGCTCCATCATGTCAGATGATTCCCATGTCTTTCGACAGACCAAGTCCATGAGCTCATCGAAAGGTGGAGACACCCAAAAGGCTTAAGGTTGAGATCCAAAAGCCTTCAGGTACACAGACCCCTCATCAGAAGGGATGATAGTGGTCCAGCCACCTCTCTGTTTTAGGATCTCAGGGATATCTGCAAAGGAGATCATCAGAGGACAACCAGGGACCCTTCTGCCTCCTCAAGGTCAGTGTCAGAGGTGACAGACTCATTAGGGGAGTCTACATGCTTCCTCTTGCATGTTTACTTCTGAGGAAGCACCTCAGAAGGGTATTCTGGGGAGGTCTCAGAAGAATGAGGATCATCCAGAGGGTGTTCCTGAGGCTGCAGATCTCTGCTGTTCTGTGGATAGGGTGGTGCCAAGACAGAAGCTGGTGCTTTTGGGAGAAGAACATCAGCATCCTTGCGTACAGCTGTAGCTTTGGCCAGCACACTCCTCATCAGCTCAAAGGCAGACTCCCCCGCTTCTGAGGACACCACCGGTTCCAAAGTAGTAGAGGTAGCCCACGGTTCCAGGCAGATTGGCTCTGAAGCCGATGTAGGAGCTGAGATCAGTTGAGTCGACACACCAAAAGGTAGACTCAGAACCAAAGAGGCTTGGGTCCGAGAATCTTCCTCGGGGCTGACTGGTGAACTTCGGCTCCTAGACACTACAGATGGCACTGAGAGTATCGGAGCAGACATCGGTTCTGGTAAGGCCTCATGGGGTGCCAGAGCCGAAGGTTCTACTGCAAGCGGTACTGGATATTCTGCCTCTGACAGACCGGTATGGCTCGAAGGAGGAACAGTAGTGGATGTCAAAGATTTGGATGGCTCCGAGGTCAGCTGGGCAAGAGCCGAGAGCAAATTTGCCAGTCCCGACACCTTCAAGAGTCTGCGCACCACCCTCTCCACATGTTCATCTGATCGTCTCCTAGAGGATAGAGTGTGATCTTTGAAAAATAGGTGATCTCAGAGTAGGGGAGACCGGTGGAATATCTGCTGACAGGCTCCGAGCTAAAGCATCTATTTTTGCCTTTGAAGTTCTTAGGGCAATTGTAATAACCTCAGTCGGCTCCAAAGGCAGTGGAGCCGATGAAGTGGGAGTCTTAGTATTTTTTGGTATTTTCTCAGGAGCTCCAAATTTCTCAGAGGACACTGGAGATGGCCTTTTAACTGTCTTTTCTTTCCGGCTAGAGGGAGACTTTGTAGATTGTGAGTAAGAAGAACTACCTAAATCCTCCTCAAAGGATGGTTTCACGAGACCTTTCAAAAATCAGTTTGTATTCCTTTCTTGTAGGAGCTAAATGAGTGACAAAAAGTACAAGTCTCTTGTAAGTGAATGGCCCCCAAACAGTAGACACATACACCATGCCCATCTGTTATGGACATTTTCTGACATTTCTTAAAACCCGGAGGTTTATGATCCTTTTCTTTAGATTCTTTAAACATAATTGTTACACTGTAGCAAAGGCAGAAATGCGCTATAAGGCACAAAAGGGAATCCTCTAACTAAAACGGTCCCTAACTATTGGAAGGAGGAGAAAATAACACACCACACTAAAATGTAGTAAATGTCAATGAGAGGACTAGGCCCTCTAACTTAAACTGGCCTAGCCCTGCCAAGAATGGGAATGGAGCACACCACACTATAAACAGAAAAGGCAAGATTAATAGAGGACTAGGTCCTGTAACTTAAACGAACCTAGCCCTTGGAAACAGTTAACTAAGTTACCTAAGCCTAGACAAACACACACACAGAGGCAGAAAACTAATACCAAAAAAAGTCCTGCAATGTAAATATACACTAATCAAAGCTAGTAAAGAGCTGACAAAGGGGTTCAACAAGAAGAAAAGTACAGTTTTGTACCTACCATAAATGTAGATGTCCGATAGACATGCAACTGCAGTCATAACATGTGGGTTGTCCTGCCTCAGGCAGCCCTCGGTCAGCCGGATTCCAAAGTCTGGGTCCGACGTCGGCTGATGTCGCATTTCTCTCCGTCAGAGCGGCTGGAGTACATAAGCATCAGCCGACGCCATTTTCTTCAGTGTTTCTTGCCCCAGATGCCAGGTGCCCTCCAAGGAAGGCTGTAATCAAATTGGAAGACAAAAACAGGATTCCAAACAAATAAATGAGCAATAAAACAAATACACCATAACAGATATCCCCAGCTAAGAGTAACAGGAATAGGAGTGGACCCTAGGCATAGAGGGGTATGGAGGGAGGGAAAATCCGACTGCAGTTGCATGTCTATCGGACATCTACATTTATGGTAGGTACAAAACTGTACTATGTCCTTCAAGAATGCAACTGCAGTCATAACATGTAGGTAGAATACCATAGCTTAGCTGGGGGAGGAGGTATGCTCTAGGAAAGAGATGGTGTGGCAATCAAACCCTGCAGGACTGCCAAAGCAAAGCCTGCTCTGGATCTGGAGTATAGAGGGAGATTGTAGTGTTTGGAGAATGTATGCACGGAGCTCCATGTAGCAGCTTCTAGAATGTCCTTGGTAGGCACCCCTCTTAAGAATGCTGTAGAGGTGGCTGTAGCTCTGGTGGAATGTGGTCTGACATTGGCTGGAACAGTCTTTCCATGAAAGGAATAACAGAATCTGATGCAATGTCCAATCCATTTAGAAATAGTCTGTTTTGAAATTGCTTTTCCTTGGACTGCAGGGGCATAAGCTACAAAAAGTTGTTCAGACTTCCTACTGGCCTTGGTTCTGTCCAGGTAGTATCGAAGTTGTCTGTGAATGTCCAAGGTATGCAACAGTCTTTCCCCCTTATTCTCAGGATTGGGGAAGAAAGCAGGCAGATGAATGGCTTGATTTAAAGAAAAGTACAGTTTTGTACCTACCATAAATGTAGATGTTCGAAGATCCACATTGCTGCAGTCCTTACACTTGGGTAGTCCGCTGTCCTCGGTCGGCCCGAATATCAAAGTATAAGGCTGACGTCGGTCAAGGCGCATTAGACTGACATCAGGACGTCAGGGTACAAATGCGCATGACCGACGTCATATCCTCAGTCTTTTCTTGCCCCAGATGTCAGAAGACCCTAAAAAGAAAGGTCAAAACCAAAAGACAGCAAACAACCAACCAACCACCCTTGCACTAATAATATGTACAATATATACAATATACACAATATTTACAACCCAACCCACACAACCACCTCTAACTACAGAGGGGAAGGAGGGAGGGTAAATTGGACTGCAGCAATGTGGATCTTCGGACATCTACATTTATGGTAGGTACAAAACTGTACTATGTTCTTCATCCCACATTGCTGCAGTCCTTACACTTGGGTAGAATCCCAAAGCAGAGGTAAGGGAGGATGGCAAAACTATAAAGAAGCAGGAGCTGCCAAAATGCCCTGTAAAATGGCAGTGGCAAAACCAGCCCTAGATTTAGAGTAAAGTGGAAGGTGATAATGCTTAGAGAAAGTATGCACTGAACTCCAAGTAGCTGCCTCCAAAATATCTTTAGTTGCCACCCCTTAAAAAGCTGTCAAGTGGCAGTAGCCCTAGTGGAATGAGGCCTAATCCCAGCTGGAATCTCCTTGCCATGATGGGAATAACAGAAAGCAATGCAAAACCCAATCCACTTAGAAATAGTTTGTTTTGACACAGGCTTGCCCTGAGAACTCAAAGCAAAAGAAACAAATAACTGCTGAGACTGCCTGAACCCTTTAGTTCTGCTCAAATAATATCGCAACTGCCTGTGTACATCTAAAGTGTGCAAAATCTTTTCCCCTTTATTTTGGGGATTTGCATAAAAAGTAGGCACATGAATAGTTTGGTTTAAAGCCACACTAGAAACCACTTTAGGCATAAAGGAAGGATTAGTGCTAAAGATACCCTATCCTTATGGAAAATTAAGAAAGGCTCAACCGCCATAAGGGCCTGCAATTCAGAAACCCTTCTTGCAGAGGTAATGGCCAACAAAAAAGCAGTCTTCCATGATAAATATTTCAACTCAGTAGTAGCTGCAGGCTCAAAAGGTTGTAGAGTAAGTTTCTCCAACACAAAATTGAGATCCCAAGCAGGAGTAGGAGCTCTACGTGGGGGTCTTATATTCTTTGCCCCTCTAAGAAATTGCTTGAACAAAGGATGAGAAAACAATGGTGGGTCACAGTCATAATGAGCCGAAATTGCTGCAGCATGCACCTTAATAGAAGAGAAGGACAAACCTTTGTCCAGTAACTCAGTAAGATATTGAAGAGCCACACTTAAATTAGGCTCAGAAACATCAAAATCCTTTGCTGCACTCCAAAATAAAAATCTCTTCCATTTATCTGCGTACACTTTCCTTGTACTAGGCCTTCTAGCTTCCAAAATAACATTCAAAACTTGCTGTGGAAGTTGAGACCCTCTATGGTTCAAAACAGAATATGCCAGGCTGTTAGGTGCAGAGAGTGAAGCTTGACATTGAGTAAATGACTGTTCTCCTGAGACAACAGGTGTGGAATCGAAGGCAAAGGCCATGGAGGCTCCCGTACCAGACTTCTCAGTAATGGGTACCAGTGCTGTCGAGGCCAATCTGGAGCTATTAAAATCATCTTTGGCTTTTCCTGTCTGACCTTTAGAAGTACCTTTGGGAGGAGAGGCAGAGGTGGAAAGGCATACACATGAAGATTGCTCCAATTGAAAGAAAGAGCATCCACTTTCCAAGCTGTGGGATGAAACCTTTTTGTGCAAAACTTTGGCAACTGGTGGTTTAGTGGAGAAGCGAACAGATCTATGTCTGGAGTTCCCCATGACACTGTCAGTTTCTGAAATACATGAGGATCCAATTTCCACTCGTGGGGATCCATAATTCGTCTGCTCAACACATCTGCTAAGGAGTTCTGTGCTCCCGGCAGAAACCTTGCCTGAAGATTTAGCTGTAAACTGAGAGCAGTCTCCCACAAAATCATTGCTTGCCTGCATAGAGGATAAGAATGTGTTCCCCCTTGCTTGTTGATGTACCACATGACAGTTGTGTTGTCTGTTAGAATCAACCCCTGCCCTGGAAGAAGTAAATCCTTGAAAGCTATTAATGCAAACTGGACTGCTAACATCTCCTTCAAGTTGATATGTAGATGTTGTAGTCTGGCAGGCCACTTGTCTTGTATCCACTTTCCATTTAGATGAGCTCCCCAAGCTTTGTCTGAGGCATCTGTCGTTAGAATCTGACTCACCTCTGGCCGGGTCACAGAGAGTCCCTTGTTTAGGTGACATTCCTGAGCCCACCACAAAAACTCTTTTGAATGCAAGGTATTATCTGAATGACAGTGTCCAGATCCTGGCAGTGCTGTGTCCATACATTTTTGAGATACCATTGTAGCTTCCTCATATGCAGTTTGGCATTGGGAAGCACCAGAATACAAGATGCCATGAACCCCAAGGCTTGAAGGACTGTCCTTGCAGTCAGCCTGGACTGATGAGACAATTGATGAAAGTAAAGGGAAAGATTCTTTTGTTTGTCCGGGGTCAAAAAGGCCATCTGGGATGCTGTATTCAGTCTTACACCCAGAAAGCACATGTCCTGAGAGGGTACTAGACTGGACTTTATTTCGTTCACAGAATACCCCAGGCATCTTAGCACTGCTATCACATATTCCAAATGATGAAGAAGCTCGTTCCTTCCTTGAGCCAGAATCAGGCAATCGTCCAAATAAGGATAGATCTGTATTCCTTTTAGCCTGAAGAAAGCTATCACTGGAGCCAGAACTTTCGTGAACACTCTGGGCGCAGTAGATAAGCCAAAGGGCAATGCAGAGAACTGATAATGAAAAGTCCCAGCCCGAAAACGCAGATACTTCCTGCAACTCAGTCTGATAGGAACATGAAGATAAGCCTCCTTGAGATCCAAAGTTACCATCCAATGATCTTTGCCCAGCAGGGGTAAAAGCTGTTGTAACGTCAACATTTTGAACTTGGGAATGTCAAGATAAGTGTTGAGGATAGATAAATCCAAAATTGGTCTCCACGTGCTCCCCTTCTTTGGTACTAGGAACAGGCGAGAATAAAAACCTAGGCCCACTTCTGGCAAAGGGACCGGCTGTATGGCCCCTATTTGAAGTAGCAGAGAAATTTGTTTGTGAGCCTCTATTCTTTGCTGAGGAGGAACGTCTGGCATGCCTTTGAAAGGAGGCAAGGTATGGAAATAAAACCTGTAACCTTGGTGTATGATATCCAATACCCATCTGTCTTGGGTAATTAAACTCCAATTTTCCTTGAAAAGTGCCAACCTTCCTCCCAAAGGTGCTGCCAAAGGCTCTGGCAGCTGAAAAGGTAGGTCATTGGGTCTGTTTACGAAAGGACTGACCCCTGCCCTCACCCGAAGACTGTGCAGGTGAACTCCCTGTTCTAGGCCTGAAAGAGCCCTGAGCTCTGCCCCTACCACGTCTAGATCTACCCCTAGACTGGGAATCATAAGAAGGATCGTCCACCCCTTGGTAGGCCAATTTCTACTAAACTTGGAGGCTGAACCTGCAAAAAATCTTTAACAGTCTGCATAGACTTAGCCTTGTCTTCCATTTTCTTTAAGACTGCCTCAACAGGTGAACCAAACAACACATCAGATTGTAAAGGAGCATCTAAAATCCTTGTCTTAACATGGTCAGATAAATTCTGATCCCTCAGCCAGGCGTGCCTGCGAAGAACTGACCCAGTGGCAGCCACCCTAGACGAGGCCTGTACAGCATCAAAACCACATTGCAAAGAATGCTTACCCACCTGTTCAGAAACATGTACTAAATCTTGTAACTCCTTACACTCAATACCTTCCGCCAGAGCATCTACCTTAGACTTCAATTGAGAAAGTAGATAGTTTTGGTATTTCAACATGTGAAACTGGCAATTCAAAGCCCTCATAGCTAGGGTGGAAGAAGTATAGACTTTCTTTCCCCATCTATCCAAAGCCCTGGCCTCTTTATCTGGAGGAACCGGATTTTTAACAACAGAAGCCTTAACACCCTTAGGCCCCTGACTAACAGTTTCTGGGTCCGCCCTAGGACTCTTAAAAAGATACTTATGAGCTTCAGGCACCCTGAAATACCTATCCGGTTTAACAGGAGCAGGAGGCAAAGAATCAGGATTAAGAGAAGCCTCTGCAAACACATCTTCCACAACATCCAGAACAGGAGGTATAGCCAAAGGCCTATGCTGGGGTAAAAACAAAAATTCCCTAAGACTTTTCCTGGAATCAGAGAAGTCCTGACCTTCCCACTTAAAATGCTCCCTCATGGAATGAAGAGTCTCTGAAAAAGAAAAATCCTCAGGAGGAGAAGCAGAAGGAGTAGAATCATCCACATCAGAATCAGAATAAGGAGAATACTCCTGCAAGTCTTCAGCCGAAGACTCTGAAACATCCGAAGCCTGCTCAAAACTCTCCAACTCAGGTTCCACCCTAGGCCTCTTATCAGGAGGGGGCAAAGAACCTCTAATCAAAGTAATCAAATCTTCTGCCATTTTAAGCATATGCTTCTTGGGCACAGATCCTGAAGAACTAGGAGTGACACCAACTGAAGCTAAACCTGGCCTGCCTCTGGGAGAAGCCTTGGAAACAGAAGGAGAGGGCCTAACCACCCTAGGAAGGGAGGGGAGTACAGTAACCTGAGAAGCCCCTTCAGCCTGACCTGCCTCCTGAGAAGCCACATCCTGCAATAACAAAGTCTCCCCCTGGGACTCCAGAGAAACCTCCAGCGGAACCACCAGCTCCACCGACACCTCTAAAGAACCGGCGTCCGGTACGGACGACTCTTCTTGCCTGGGCTTAGCTGCTTTATCCTTGCGCTTCTTCGAAGAAGCGGACGTCGGAGCATCCGACGGCATATTATAATTGCACCGCTTCCCGAAGACTAACCTGGCACAATCTAACCTTCTCTTAATAGTACACTATTGTATAACTGTTTATTCTGTCCATAGTAAGTTTGATTTTTTGTATAATATTTTCCTGACACAGTATAATTTTTTTTTACTGCTCTTTATTGTATCTTATGTAATAGTTACTATGTCTATGTGGAGCTTTTCTCCTCGGGCCTCTGCTGAAAATGGAAATATATCCAGTCAGACTAGCCCGGTTAACAAATGTAAAATAAATAATAAATAATAGTGCGCTTATTGAATCTAGCACAAAAGCGACACCCAACCACGTCGTGCTCAGGCCCTAAACAAGGAATACACAAAGTATGATAATCTCTATGCGGTATCTGTTTCCCACAAGAAATACAGTTATTCACTTTTTCTGACATCCGGTAAACCACTGAGGCAAGAAAAAACTAAAATATTCCCCAACAGGGTACTTAGCCAACTTTGACTCGGTCTGAAACTCCGAATTCGAAAAATTTCAGAACGCTGAACGGCACTTGCAACGCTGCTTCTGCATCGGACCATGCGGCAAAAAAGACTGAGGATATGACGTCGGTCATGCGCATTTGTACCCTGACGTCCTGATGTCAGTCTAATGCGCCTTGACCGACGTCAGCCTTATACTTTGATATTCGGGCCGACCGAGGACAGCGGACTACCCAAGTGTAAGGACTGCAGCAATGTGGGATGAAGAACATCCCTAGATACCACCTTTGGCATAAAAGTAGGGTTGGTCCTTAATGAAACCCTGTCTCTATGAAAAATAATAAAGGGTGGTATTGCCATTAGGGCCTGTAGCTCCGAAACCCTTCTTGCTGAGGTAATTGCCAACAGGAAAGCTGTCTTCCATGAGAGAAATTGCAAGTCAACTGAAGCTGCTGGCTCAAATGGAGGTAGAGTCAGTTTTTCTAAGACAAAATTGAGGTCCCAGGCTGGCACTGGGGCCTTTCTTGGTGGCTTAATGTTCTTGATTCCCCTGAGGAATTGTCTTAGTAAGGGGTGAGAGAAAACAGGAGGATCAGTGTTGTATCTAGCTGAAATAGCAGATGCATGTATCTTTATGGAAGAATATGAGAGGCCGTTCTTTAACATATCTGCCAAATATTCCAAGATGAGTGGGATGTTCAACAATGGTGCATCATGTCCCTTGCTGGTATTCCAATTGCTGAATCTTTTCCACTTTGCTAAGTAAACCTTTCTGGTGGATGGTCTTCGAGCCTCTGTTAGTATCTGCTGAACTTCCTTGGAGAGAGATAAGCTGAAGTTATTTATGGGATCTCCCAGGCTGTTAACTGCAGTGTCTGAAGATTTGGAAGCAGTGTTTCGAAATTGTGTTGAGTCAAAAGTAGAGGCCACTGGGGGAGGGCCCACCTCCTGGTGTGACATATGCTCCGTAGTAGTGGGTGCTAGTGTTGTCTTGGCCAATCCGGAGTTATTATGATTCCCTTGGGCTTCTCTGCTTTGATCTTTAGTAATACTGAGGTCATCAGTGGCAGAGGTGGGAATGCATAGATTGCTAGGGAGTTCCAGTTGAATGAGAGGGCATCTATTTTCCAAGCTTTTGGATGGTATGTCCTTGTGCAAAATTTTGGTAGGAGATGGTTGAGGTGAGAGGCAAATAGGTCCACTTCTGGCTTGCCCCATGTCGAAGTGAGTTGTCTGAAGGCCTTCGGATGTAACCTCCACTCGTGTGGATCTGTGAAATTCCTGCTTAGGCTGTCCGCCAACACATTGTCTTTTCCTGGAACAAACTGGGATTGTAACTGGATGTTTAGGCTCAGTGATTTCTCCCAAAGCTGCATTGTCAGTCTGCAAAGGGGGTAAGAGTGGGTGCCCCCCTGCTTGTTTATGTACCACATCACAGTGGTGTCTGTCCGTATCATTAAATGGCCTTGCTGGAGTTGGTGTTGAAAAGCCTCGATGGCATGCATTACTGCCAGCATTTCCTTTTGGTTTATATGCAGATGTGTTTCCTTTGGAGACCATTGTCCTTATATACACCTGCCTTCCATGTGCGCCCCCCATCCAAGGTCTGAGGCGTCTGTAGTCATGGTCTGTGTTATCTGTGGTTTTTTGAATGACATACCTGTGTTTTCCTGGCTCACCGAGGCCCACCATAAGAATTCCTTTTGTAGGCATGGAATGAGTGGTATGATTGTCTCCAAGTTGTTGCTGTGTTGAGACCAAATGCTTTTAGGTACCATTGAAGCTTTCTCATGTGTAGTTTTGCTAATGGAACCAGTAGAATGCAGGATGCCATGTAACCCAGGGCCTGTAGGAATCTCCTTGCAGTCATCTGGGTGAGTTTTGCTAAACCTTTGAAGTAATGAGTTAACTTCTCTTGCTTGTCTTCTGTCAGGTAAGCCATCTGAGAGGCTGTGTCTAGTTTGGCTCCTAAGAAGATTATTTGCTGGGATGGCTGCAGTCTTGACTTTTGGAAGTTGACTGTGTATCCCAGAGCTTGAAGTAATCGTATGACATAATCCAGGTTTTTTTGTCAACATCAATTTGTCGTCCGCTTGTATGAGACAGTCGTCCAGGTGCGGGTAAATTTGTATACCCTGGAGCCTGCAATGAGCAATTACTGAAGCCAGGCATTTTGTAAATACTCTGGGCGCAGTAGATAAGCCAAATGGCAATGCTGAGAATTGATAATGCTCTGGCCCTGCAAGAAATCTGAGGTATCTTCTGCAGCTGTGTCTGATAGGGACATGCAGGTATGCCTCCTTGAGGTCCAGAGTAATCAGCCACGACTCCTTGCCCAGCATGGGAAGGAGTTGCTGTAGAGTCAGCATTTTGAACTTTGGTACTATGAGAAAGGTGTTTAATGCGGACAAGTCCAGTATTGGTCTCCATTGAGATTCTTTTCTTGGAACAAGGAACAGTCTTGAGTAAAACCCTGGTCTTGTTCTTGTTGTGGAACTCTTTCTATTGCTTTCATTCGAGTCAGCAGAGTGATTTGCTTGATAGCCTCTGCCCTCTGATTTTGTGGTAGGTTTGGCATGCCTTGTTTTCTTGGTAAGGTATGAAAATGAAACCTGTACCCTCGGTCTATAATGTCCAAAATCCATTTGTCCTTTGTCAGTCTGTGACAGTTTTCTGCAAACAGAGATAATTTCCGCCCAAGGGAGCTTCTAGTTGTTCCCTGGTAGGCGGTAGTAGAGGAAAGTCATTGAGTTTGTGGTTGTTGGGCAGGTGAAACCCCTGCGTCACTTCTTTGGTTTCCTGGCTGCCATTGTCGTCCCCTGTAAGGGCCTCTGTATTGGCCTCTTCCTCGCCACGTCTGTTCTTACCCCTTTGAAACTTTTCTGGATTAGGAAAGGACCAGTTTTTGAAGGCCAATTCCTACTGAATCTGGGGGTTGAACCTGGAGGAAATCTTTCACAGTCTGAACTGATTTTGCTTTTTCTTGATGGTCTTTAACACATCCTTAGCATTTGCACCAAAAAGCTTGTTCTTTTCCAAAGGTGCATCCAGAAGTTTTGCTTTTACATGATCTGGTAGAGGTTGATCTTTTAACCAAGCATGTCTACGAATCACTGCCCCTGTCATAGCTGCCCTACATGAAGCTTCCAGTGCATCATATCCACACTGCAGGAAGTGATTGCTTACTTGCTGAGTGTTATGTACAGCTTCCTGCAATGTCTTCCTGTCTAAAGGATCAGGAGAAGCTAATGTTTTTTGTAAATCTTCTAAGAGATAATCCTGATATTGTAACATATGAAAAAGGCAATTTAAAGCTCTCATAGATAAGGTAGTGGATGTGTAAACCTTTTTGCCCCACCTCTCTAATGACCTTGCTTCCCTGTTGGAGGGCAAAGGATTTTTTGAGGTGGAGGCTGAAACTCCTTTAGGCCCCTGTGAAATAGTTTCCAAATCAGCAGTATGGGCCCTGAATAAATGGGAATGAGTTTCTGGGACCCTGTAATACCTGTCTGGCTTGGCTGGAGCAGGAGGAAGAGAATCAGGGGTAGCACTAGAGTCAGAATACAAATCATCCAGAACATCAAGTACAGGAGGAATAGCTAAGGGCCTGTGCTGAGGCTTCTTAAGGAAAGTCCTCAGGCGTTTCCTAGAATCAGAATATTCCTGACCTTGCCACTTGAAATGTTCCCTCATGGTGTGCAGAACTTCCCCAAAAGAAATATCCTCAGGAGGGAGGCCGAAGGGATGGAATCTTCTGCATCCGAGTCCTCATAGGTCTGGAAGAGCTCTTCCTGGCTATCAGAGTGGACAGAGCCCTCAGAATCTTCATCTGAAGGAGTAGGGTCAGAGGGTTCAACCCGGGCCTTTATCAGGAGGAGGCTGGGATGCTCTCTCAGGATGGGCCTGTGAACCTCTAATCATGGAAATTAAATCAGCAGCCATGGACATAATTTGTGTCTCCGGAGTCGGCTGAGGTAAGGATTTAGAAGTAATATGCTTTGTTTTGCTGGCTGCCTTAGCCCTAGTGTAGGCCTTAATAGACATGGCCATAGGAGGCCTGGCAGCTCCACGTGCAGGAGTGACCTTGTCTACAGCAATGGTCTCGGGCATTTCCTCAGTTTCGGTATCCGGAGGAAAATCTATAACTGGCGTCGGAGTAATGTCTGGAATCGGAGTCGTCGGTAATGCGGTGTCTTCGGTTCGGAGCGGTGGAGAGACCGTCTCAGAGGAAACCGGAGCACTCACGCTAGGTTTTGGCGTGGAGTCGGTGGTAGACGCGGGCCGAGGATGTCGGTCCTGGTCTTTGCGCTTTTTGGGAGTTTGCGATGTCGGAAGATCCGACGGCATGGTGTAAGCAAAATTATCGCTGAAAAAATCTTCAGCGAACTCCGCCCGGCACCTGAGAGTGCGCTTGTTGAAGCGAGCACAGGCTACACAGGCCGAGACGTCGTGGTCTGGGCTCAGGCAAGGGAGGCAGTAAGAGTGGAAATCCTTATGAGGTATTTGTTTACCACAAAAAAGACAATTGTTAACTTTTTCAGTAATTTCTGACATCGGCTGAGGCAAGAAAAGTTCCCCAACGGGGTACTTAGCTTTTTTGATGACTTCGGTATCGTAGAATACAGGAGCTGACCGACCGGCACTAGCGAACCGCTTCTGCTTCGGGCACCGAGCGGCAAGAAAGACTGAAGAAAATGGCGTTGGCTGATGCTTATGTACTCCAGCCACTCTGACGTCGGAGAGAAATGCGACATCAGCCGACGTCGGACCCAGACTTTGGAATCCGGCCGACCGAGGGCTGCCTGAGGCAGGACAATCCACATGTTATGACTGCAGTTGCATTCTTGAAGGACATCCGCAAATTCTAAATAGAAATAATCAAAACTACCACTATAGTACACCGACAAAACAGGCCTGTGGAAAAGACGTCAGCCAAACAGCTGACAAACCAGCGACAACTATTTAACAATACCTAAGATTAAGTTTTATCTAAACAAAAGTATTCTGACTATATTCTATCTAAGAAAGACAAGCTATGTATATGAAAACACAGAAGAAAAAGTTTAACTTAGCCATGGCCAAGAAGAGCACTTCTGAACTTGTAAAGTGGCAAATGAGATCTGAGCATTGATACCACTGCATGATGGGATACTTACCTTGCCACGAGCCAACTTACAGACTTTGAGCTTTTGTAATCAGCTGAGTCGGAGCCAAGGATTGGCTCTGAACCACATGTAAGAATGAAGGCAAGATAGGACAACATAACATCATACAGATTTTCATATAGAAAAAAAAGCACATTTGATAAACACTGTAATACTGTGTAAAGCACCCTGTGTTGCAAATTACATGACTCCAGTGAAGTATGAAAAAGAAATTATGATGATAATTTAATTTATCTGGGGGTTGAGATTGAACCCTGTAGAGAAAGGAATTTTATATATCAAAGAACAGGAGGTACTGGGTTTGATAAATTCAATTGTATATGCAGCTTCTTTAAATATGTATAAAGTATTAAAAGAAGTTATGAAAAATGGTAACAATTTGGTTGAGACAATAATATATGGTAAATAAAAGGAAGAAATGGGAATGAAGAAAAATAAAAGTGTTAATAAAAAATGAAAGAATCTCATAGTAAAATTGTACTATGGAAAATAAAAAAGAATGTAACAGAAAAGAACAGAAATGAATATGTTAATATTATGAAATCTTTTTATTTTGTTGATCCATGGAAAGAGTTAGAAGTAAGAAAAAAGCAGTAATGAGAGATTCAAATTATAAAATAATTAAAGAATGTAAGGTTTTTTTGTGGAGGTTGTCCTTGGGTAAATTACCAGTAAAAGCAAATATGGCATGAAAAAGTAAACAGGATAGAATATGTAATAACTGTAAAGATTTTAAAACTACTGAACATATATTTTTAAAATGTGAAAGAATTATGGAAAGCAGCACGTAAACACAATTTGGTTACAGATTACTTGAAATTTGAAATGTTAAATATGGACATGATAGACTATGGTTATTATGGAACAAGATCTCAAGAAAAGGCAAAGAAAACAGAGTTACATTTTATGCAACATGGACAATATGGAACGACAGACTTAATGAGATCAAATACAATGGAAAATGGGCATTAACAAAAACATTGCAAAAATATGGTTTTGGTTGTGGGTAAAAGGATGGGGGGAAATGCTTAAAAAGAAGTTGATGTATTGAGTGCTGTTATTCATATAAATAATGCAAATATGTAAATGATATGAAGTGCATGAATGTTTACAAATAAAAAAAAAACCCTACTCTTTTGGATACGGGGATCCATTTGTGCGGTGATACTTCCGGTTTCTGGTCCGAACACAGAGGCAGCTTGGAGAAGCCAGGAGGAGAAATAAAAATGGAATGTTTGGAGCACAGTGATAAAACTATGAAAGTAGTGCCCAAAGTAAAATATGTTTTTGTTGAAAAAGAGGATTGCCAGGAGGCAGAGAAGAAAAGTGGCAATGCAAAGGCAGGTTAGCTTTTGTGGGAAGATGATCACAAATACAGCAAAGTTGAGAAAGCATCTCAGCTTTCTCAGATCAAGATTAATGGACAGGAAAAAGTGTTAGCTAAAGGGATGGATTTGGAAGACTTATTTCAGCAAAATCTCTTCAGAGATGAAGACTCAACACAATCGGGAGGGTTGTGGGATGATTTGCTCATGGAGTTAGTGAAAGCCAATGAACCTAAAAGTAGTAACAAATTGTTTTGTGGAGAGACTTAATGGAGAAGATAGAGAGAGAGGATATTCAAATAAGTTAACAGAAAGTCATATGCCGAGATGGTAAAGGCTGCAGTGGAAAAAGAGAGCGAAGGGAAGAAAGCAGCAAATATGGGAAGAAAACAGAGGTACAAATTGAAAAAAAAAAAAAAGATGAACTGGACAGGTATAAGGTATGGGATGAAATAATGCCTCTGGGAGTTAAAACATATGAGGTAAGGACTTTTATTCATATATAAAGACAGTTTGTGATATTATTTGAGACTGGTCAAGTAATGGAGAATGTGTTGGGAGAGAATAAAAAAAAAGAAAGACTGTCCATTGAAACTCTTATGTATTTAAAGCATTTCACAGAGAGACTAAAAAGAAAATTAAAATTAAATTCACGACTGAGGTTGAAAAAAGTGACTTTAAAAATACATTTATTAAGTTTATTTAAATATGATATTGTTACAGTTTATGGTACTATAGGTTTGTGGACAGGTGCATGGGATTGCAATGTTGTTTAGAAAATTGAAAATGATAAAATGATAATATTGTACACATCCCAAGTATTATAAACATGGAATGGGACAACGGTATGGTAAAATATTGGGGCCAGTGAAAGTTATGTTTTCGTGCAGGAAAGATGATCATTTGACTAATAATTAGGATAAAAGAAAGTGTTTTTCTTGTTGAAAGACAGGACTTGATATAAGAAATGAACTAAAGTCTTATAAATGTAACAAAGCAGGACACTTGGGTATGGAAAGCAAATTTAATCCAACTAAAATTGAAAAGAAAGTAAAAACATTCATAGAATGGAATTAAGAAACTGAGTCTATAGACATGGAGAAAAAAGTAAGGCATGTACAGAATGTAAATAAAATAATTTAGAGCATAAGAAAGAATCACAAAAAGTTAGTAATGAAAATTTTAATAAAAGAGATGAAGAATTCAGACTGAGCAACAGTGAAGATATAAAATGGAATTTAGTTAAGTAAAAAAGAAATCCTACTGGTAAAACAGTTTAAGAAAGAAAAAGGAAAACTGTAGAACAACAAAGAGAAAAAGAAAGGGAGAGGTTAAGTGTAATATCACAAAGTTAACATTTTGTGCAAGATACTTGCATTAAATGTTAACAGTTTAAAGAGAATTGTAAGAAGAATAGGTGCTCTTGAGTGGTGTAAAAACCAGGAAAGTTACATTATTATACTAGAAAATACTAGTTTTTTAACAAAAGAAGAGAGACAACAATTAGAAGTATGGTGGGGAAAGAATGCAATTTATAATTTAGGGAGAGAGAAATGTTCAGGAATAATTATGTTATGTAAGGAAACAATAAAAATGTTGGATATTACTTTTGTTATTGTAGTTTGAACTACAATTCTTGCTGCAAGATGGAAAGATCAGTTTTATAGAATTGTAGCCATTTATGCATATGTGACAAAAAAGAGAAGAGATGTTCAAAGATATAGTTCAATATGTAGGATCAAACATGGATGCAATTGTTGCAGGAGATTTTAATGTAATATAAGAGAGCAAAAAAAAGTGTATGATATTAAGAAGATAATCGATATTATAAGATATGGAAATGTATTTAGAATATGAGTATTTGGACTTGTAGACAGAAACATAAAACAAAAATAGACTTTTAATTTCATCGGAATTGCAAATTGTAGAAGGGGATGTTCATCGTGCATACAGCTGCAGTCATAACAGATGGGTTCTCCTGCCATCAGGCGGGTCCTCGGTCGGCCGAATTCCAAAGTCTAGGTCCGGCGGTTGTCGTCGCTTCTTCCCAGACGTCAGTGCGACAGGGGTATAAAAGAACCAGCCGACGCCATTTTCTTCAGTCTTTCTTGCCGCGCGGTGCCCGAAGCAGAAGCAGTTCGCAAGTGCCGGTCGGCCAGCTCCTGAAATTACGAAAATTTGGAAACCGAAGTCTTCTTAAAAGCTAAGTACCCCGTTGGGGAAACTTTTCTTGCCTCAGACCGATGTCAAAGTTAATAATTGTATTTCTTGTGGGAAGCAAATACCGCATAAGGATTTCCATTCCCTCTGTATTCCTTGCTTAGGCCCAGACCACGACGTCTCGGTCTGTTGCTTTTGTGCTACATTCAACAAACGCACTATTAAGCGTCGGGCGGAGTTCGCCCAGCATTTTTTTGGGAAAGCATTTAACTATACTATGTCGTCGGATACTCCGACTCCGGTTTTGTCTAAAAAACGCAAAGACAAGGACCGACACTCGAGGTCCGCGGCCTCTACCGACACCACGCCAAAGCCGACTACACGTGGTCCGGTTCTCAGCGAGGCGCCTACGCAGCCCCTGATTACCGACGACACATCTTTGGCGGTGTCTCCTGTACACAGCCAAAGGCTCCTCGGCCCACACCCCGACTACAGATACCGAAGCCACTCTTGGCGTTGAAACACAGAATGTGGACAGGTCCACCTCCACTCAAGATGTTATCAGATCTTCCTCTTCTTTCTCCATCAAGGCTTTCACCAAGTCTAAAGCAACCATGCACTCTAAGAGACCAGCTACACAGGGCCCATCTCCAGGCCCCATGCCTAAGAAACAGATGCTTAAAATGGCTGAGGATTTAATTACTCTAATCAGAGGTTCTCAGCCACCTCTGGACAAAAGGCCCAGAGTGGAGGAAGATTCCCCCTCCTCTGATCAGGGCTCCATTATTTCAGAACACTCTGATGATCAGGAACAGTCTTACTCCCCTTTTGAAGACTCTGATGCAGAGGAGTCTATTCCTTCTGTATCCCCCCCTGAGGATTACTCATTTGGGGAAACTTTGCATACCTTAAGGGAACACTTCCACTGGGAAGGCCAGGATTATTCAGATTCCAAGAAAAGGCTCAGGGAATTTCTTTTGTTACCCCAGCACAGGCCTCTGGCTATACCTCCTGTCTTGGACATCCTAGATGATGTTTACTCGGAGGCCTGCCTTAACCCGCACTCTCTACCTCCAGCTCCAGTTAAGCCTGACAGGTACTACAGGGTTCCTGACTCACACCAATTTCTATACAAAAGCCATGCTACTGACCTAGAAACCATCTCACAGGGGCTCAAGGGAGTTAAGGCCTCCATTGCCAAAAATCCATTGCCTTCCGAGAGAGATTCCAGATCCTTAGAAAGGTGGGGAAAAAAGGTATATACCTCGACTACCTTATCCATGAGGGCCTTAAACTGTCAGTTTCATATGCTAAAATACCAACAGTTTTTGTTATCACAATTGAAAAGTAAAATGTCACAACCTGAACAACCAGACTTGAAGGAGTTGCAGGATTTGATGCATAGTGCAGAACAAGTGGGTAAACATACCTTACAATGTGGTTTTGATGCTCTAGAGGCCTCATGTAGAGCTGCTGTTACAGGCTCAGTCATATGTAGGCATGCCTGGCTCAAGGAACAAGCCTTGCCTGATCATGTCAAAGCTAAATTACTAGACGCCCCTCTTCAAAAGGATGTACTATTTGGGGCTAATGCTGAGGAAGTATTACGGAAAATGGAGGAAAAGGCTAAATCAATGCAAACTGTGAAATAATTTCTGCAGGTTCAACCCCCACGTTTTAGTAGAAATTGGCCTTCCAAAAACTGGTCCTTTCCTGCCACAGACAGACCCCAAAGAGGCAGATACAGGCGCCAGAGGGGCAGAGGACAATCACAAGGATCGTATAGAGGATGACAATGGCAAGCTCCTACACAAAGAAGTGGTGAGGACAACTCGCAATCTTTCAGCATCTGTTATGACTGCAGCTGTATGCACGATGAACATAGTACAGTTTTGTACCTACCATAAATGTAGATGTTCGAGTGCTAATACAGCTGCAGTCCAGGTTTCCCTCACTCCTTCCCCTCTAGGGGTATTCTTTGATGGTGTATTTGCTTGCAACTACTGTTTTTTGATTATATTGCATTGCATTATTACATATTTTTATGTATTGCCTTCCTTCTGGGGGCACCTGACATCTGGGGCAAGAAAAACTGAAGAAAATGGCGTCGGCTGGTTCTTTTATACCCCTGTCGTACTGACATCAGGGAAGACCAAGACTTTGAAATTCGGCCGACCGAGGACCCGCCTGACGGCAGGAGAACCCATCTGTTATGACTGCAGCTGTATTAGCACTCGAACATCT